>NW_008607324.1:0-19522 GCF_000691845.1 Merops nubicus | reverse complement strand
ACTCTCTCGGAGAGGGACCCTCTCTTGCTAAAGGCGAAAGGGCTCTGTAGACCAGACGAGCTGAAAAATAGGAAGTCTAGAAATTTGAGTTCGACTTCGTGGCAGTGGCCGGGAGGTATCTGGCGTTAAGGAGAGACGTTGTTGACAGGTCTCTTTGTGGGCGTTCTCCTTGAGAGAAAGGAAGTGGGGGGGGGTCTTCGGCGCTAGAGACGTAGTTCCTCTTTCTGTGCCATAGTGGTGGAAAGAATACCCAGTGGGAGGAGAGTGGGCATTGTCACGCTCCTGGTCAAACATGGTGTGAAAATGCTGAAAGAGTGCACATTGCTTTTGCCTGTATAATCTCAGAAATTGCTGCCATTAGCTTTGTGAGCAATACTCAACTTTAATAAGTTGTTTCTTAGTCAGTATAGAGTGATTGTAGAGAAAGTAATGATTTAGTAGTAGGGTCAAGCATGGTTGAGTGTCACGGAGTGAAATTATCAGAATTAACTTTTTATGTCTTGTCTTTTTTTGGTGGCTGTCCATGAATGTGCAGTTTTTTACCAGCTCCAACCCAGCTGTCTCAAGACCAGCTAGAGCTAGAAGAAAGAGCAAGAGCCCAAAGATCTAGGCAGACTGCTCTAGTCTCATCACGAAGGGAGCCTCCCCCATATGGTTACCGGAAAGGATGGATACCACGGGTGCTAGAGGTACCTACTTAAATTCACGCTGTAGTAGTGTGTCTGCTAAGGGGGGGGAGGGGGAAGGAAGTATATTTTCTGGAGCAGAAATAAACTGTGCATCTTCAGCACAGCTCAGAATTGTGCAGAGCCTTACCACATACATCATTTCCATCCAGACTGCTTAATATATTCTTGGGTTGGGGGAGGTTGTTCTAATTCACCAGATTGCTTACAGTGTTTGGTGGTAAACAGGATGTTATAAAGATTCTTCCCTTCAGGGATTCTTGTGTTGTAATATGGAAATAGGTCTATGGCCCTTTCATCTTACAATATGTGGATGCAAGGATCCTCTGAGAAGGACATCCATGTTGTTCCTCTGTCATTATTTGCTAAATACTCATTCCAGATTATAGTTGGAATAAGTGAATGTGTATATCAGAGAATAGAATGACCTTGTGTATTTTATTCTTGGTGTATCAAAAGATAACTGCTGTCTGGGGAGAAAAGTGTTAGCATTGGAAGGAAACTTGCCAGAGTAACTTAATTTCAACTGGAAATGTTAAAAAATAGAAGGGAAAATAGAGATACATGGGTTTGATTACAGAGCTGTTTTAGTACAGCCTCTCACTGTGAGGCACAAAACATTGCAGACTTTGAAATGGTGCTTGACAATAACATCTGAGACATGCTCTGGTATCAGAGTCACAAGCCAGTGCTCTTGGAACAGGGCATGCTGCTGAAGTTTTGATACTGTATCTCGTGTATGATCATGCATCGTTGCCAAATACATCATCATTTCATGACCTGGTAACAGCCTTGCCCTCACTTACTTTTTGAGTCCCATTTTTGTAAAGATAGATCCAGCACTATACCGTGGTAATCCATTAGTGCTAGATGACGTGGCTTCAAATAGTAGTTGCGGTGGTTCTCTGAAAGAAAACATTTTTATGTAGGTTCAGCATTTAACAAAGCATATGATGTTAAAAATTATACCTTCAGTACACCCAGTGTTGGGTTCCCTCCCTACGCTGTTGATTACTAAAGTTAATATTTTAATGCTTCTTATTTCTAAGCGTTGGTAAAAGAGCTTCTGAAGAAGTCAAGTGATGAAAGTTCTCATAGTTTCTAGCATCACTGGGCCATAAAGTGCTACACATCTCAAAAAGACTGTTAAGGACTCTTTTATTTCTTGTAAACAAATTCAAATTCTTCAAGAGCAGTAAATGTTTCCAAAATGTAACCTTTGTCCAGTACTCCTGGAATGCCACTGTTGGAAAAAACCAAACTCTGTTCTTAATAGATCAAGAGTCAAGCAAAAAATTTTGAGGAATGGATAATTTTTGTTCTGGCATGTATTTTTAACGCTGATTCTGTAATTAATTGTTGTATATTAGACATGCTGTGGAAGACATTAAATAACTGACTGTGTATTTCACTTAAGAATGTCATAAGCATGTTCTCCTTTGGAAGGAAGTCTTCTGCTCATTCATTTCAGCCTCAACCCATGCTCTCTGTTGCAGCAGTGTGCATGGTGAACGTGGTGGGAGAGTCATCTACCCAAGACACCCATTATTCTTCTTTGATCTGGTTCCTTCTTAGACTCCACATAGGCAGTACCATTGCAGCAGAGGGTGGGGAGGATGCTCGTGCTGCTTTAAGCAAATGCTTCCTCTGAAGGATTGCATTTGAAACTGTCACCTGAAGTTGGTTCATGGGTAGTATGCACATTTCTGTGTGCGTCCTCAGTGTTGCTGAGTCAGGATGGTCAGCTTTAAGAGGTCTTTTTAGTTATCTGTTCATTAAATGCTTTTACAGGAACACACTGAGCGAAAGAGCAAGTCAGTTTAAGGATACTGGGTGGTTGCTGTTGGGTGGTGGCTGGATTTGCAATGTATTCACATGTCAAAGTAAGGAAACGGGGTAGTTTGTCATTCATAACATTGTAAAGACAGGAGCTGCAAGTTGTGAAAGGAGTGGAAAGTGGGTTTTAACTTCTTCATTACGGTGTGAAAAGCAACAAATAAACAGTAGAAATTTTCATTAAAAAATGCAGCTCTTGTGATTTTATTATTCCCACAGTTGCTTTATTGCAGAAGATTGATTTTTAAATGTCTAATTAACTCCCATGTGAATTAAATATTTAAATCCTGTATTGTTTGTAGCCTGGTAGTGCCTGCACGTGCTAGTCAGTGCCACGGGCTGTTGCTCTGTGCAGGGAATAGCGAGTGGGAGATGTCTGCGCACTTCAGCGTCTTGCCTTTCAGTGAGCCGGAGTTGTGTAGCCCATGGCTCTCCCACCAGGGGGAACAATCAAGCCCATAGAGCACTCTGGCAATGTTCTGTTTTGTTAAAATCAATCCACTCTTTCATTGCCTTTCCCACCTGTGCAAACGTTATCCCATGCTTTTGTCTTTCAGTCATTCACTACTTTTCCTTTTCTGTAGGATTTTGGAGATGGGGGTGCTTTCCCAGAGATTCACGTGGCCCAGTATCCGTTGGATATGGGCCGAAAGAAGAAAATGTCCAATGCTTTGGCTGTTCAGGTGGATGCAGAAGGAAAAATAAAATACGATGCAATTGCTCGACAAGGACAATCAAAGGACAAGGTAATATTTCCTCAGACAGGTAGACCGGGGAAAGCTGTACGTATGTATGGCTATACTTAAATTCTTTGGTCTGGCATTAGCCAAGTGGATTGCATCCGGGTTTGTTAAAATTTAAGAACTGAAATCACATCAGACAAATGGAAGCATTTTGACTGGGATCACTGTGTGATCTTCTCTGTTATGTAGTTAAAAGGTAAGGCAAAAATAGTCAGACTCTCTACACAAAACTTGATAGCTGAGCAGCTTTCATTAGCTTTCCAATGAAGGCAAGAAGCTGAAAATGGGCCTGATGGCAGGCAGCCTCATTGCAGTGTGTAGAGAGGGGGCAAAAAAAAGACTAGAAACACAGTTCAGCTTTCAAAATTCTAAACCTTGTGTATTACTAATCTAACATTTGATGCTTCTGTCTCTTTTCAGTACTGTAGGGTGCTCTTTTCTTGTGCTATGTTTTTCCTTCTTTTTTAATGGCAGCAGAAAGTATTGCCAGTGGTGGTACTCCAAAATTTTTGTGCTGAAGTTAGTGATGGCAAGATTTTCTTCAAGTTTAATGGGAACCAACTTCAGTTTCCGTATACAGTAGCCTTTGTAAAACAAAGAGTTGACACTTCATCTCAAAGTCCTAACTAGGATTGAGGAGCCTGCGTACATGCCTCTCCTAAGTCCACTTTGGAGAGTACCTCTACCTTTTCAAATGTAAGAAAGTAGACTACATTAAAACTTTACTTCTCTTAAGCAGGTGTTTGAGGCTGGAAAACTGCTGAGGCATGAGCAAGTGTATGACCAGCTGCTTCTTAAAGCAAGCATCTCCTGTAAAGAATAGGGCAACAGACAGAACATCTAAGAAGGTTAACTACAGGTGGTGTTTTAGTTAATAGATATGAATAGTTTTGAAACGAATTTGACTTCCCCTGCTTTTACTTAAGCCTTGAAAAGCTTATTGATATATAATATATCCCTTGTCTTACTGTAAATGAGAGAAGGGGAAGACCTATCTAAACAGAAAAACAAAAGGTGAACTTTAGTTTTCAAACCAAGAAACCAGGGGTTCTAAGAGCATTCTAAGAATATCAGGGGAAATCTTTCTTTTATTTAACAGATAATTTTTTATTGGTCCTTTAAATTGATCCTACAATGGCCAAAGTTGTAGAAAGATAATACCAGTAGGATTTCAGTTTTAAGTAATACTCTGTTGAGCGTCAAAAAAGTGCCAAATCTTGTATATTCTCATCCTGTGCATCATCAGTTACTGCCATACCTTGGAAAAAAGATGAGTTCAGATCAGACTCTATGCTGTCATCTGATAGAAAGTAGTGACGCTAAACAACAGCAGGGGCAATATTGTTATTGGAGGGACTTTCATTTGGGTTCAGTCAGATTTTAATGTAGTGTCTTGAATTATTTGTCAGGAGGAAGGTGTAAAAATACTAATTGCACTTAAAGAATTTTGTGACTAAATATTTTATACTTGATACTAAATAGAAATTTGGCTTATCACAAAGCATAAAAAATATTTTGGCACCAATAAGTAGACAAGAAGTAAACATCATACTGACTTTGGGGAAGCTGTAGAGCAAATAAAGGGGGGGGGAAGTCACTGTAATTGAACATTCAGTTTTACAACTTGTCAAATACATCTTTACTTACCTTTAGGGTAAGATTTAACATGCATGTAACAGAATCGTTCAAATTGGGATCTAAGTATATTTTGAAAAAGCACTGGAAAAGATTGTGGGCTTTAGACAAAAATTACTTATCTTTTGCTGTGTCTTATTTGGTTCAGAGTTAGGAAAATACTTAGAACGGGTGAAGTTAAATTTAAGCTGTTAACATTTGTGATACTTGATTTGTGAATATCATCACAATCTGTGCCAGCATTCCTGTGCTTCCCATATGGCTTCCATAATGAAGCAGTAATATTCTCACTTTGTAGCCATGCTTACCAGAACAGAAGATGTATGACTTTTCCAAAGCTGGGCACTGCAGAACTGGAATTAGGGTTTCCTCACCTGAAGCTTTGCCTTCTGGGTTGGTTTGATTCTGATTGCATCCAGCTGGATGTAAATGCTGAGACAGAGATTAAGAATGGTGATTCAAGGAGGAGTAAAACTGGGGGAAAATAGATATTTGAAACATTTGCATTGGAAGTAGCAGAACTGCTATTGCTTGGTTTGTTCTGCAGGAGAGAGGAAGTATTGACAGAGGTGTCATAGGGAGGGAGCACTTCTTCAGTGATCTGTGTCAAGCTAAACAGTGTGAAATATTTTCTGTAAGAACTTCTAATAGCAAAGGGTCAGTAGGATTATATACAGAAGTTTCATTATCCTGACAGCTGTGGTCACAATTCAAATACTTCTTCAATCTTAATACTTTAAATGAAGAGAAACAGTTACTTAGCAACCTGCCAGAAATTAGATGGAGTTTCTGATCCTATTCTGTGAGCTACTTGTTTGGTCTAAGTTAAGAAGCAAATTTTGCTTTTGAAATAGAATTTAGCGCTCTGCCTTCTTGTAGAGGCAGCAGTTCCGTTACCCAGGCCCTACATCTCCATGGCTTGTCAGTGGTTTTCACTATTGCAGTGTTTCGTCTCTCTTGCATCTGCTCCCTTACGTATTTTTTTTTTAAACTTGCTTCAGAGAACTTCCCTTGAAAAATGCTGACATATATAATATAGTCTGACAGGGCTCCTGTTTGGGGCTGGCAGAAAGTCTGCTAGATATGAGATGCTAGATATGAGATGCTGGATAATGTTGACGAACCTGGATGCAACACCTCATGGATCCGAGGATGGAGTTCCACCTGGTTGTCCAGGTGAAGGATTTACCACGTTAGCTGTGTGGTTAGTCTTGTGCCGCTATAGATTCTTCCAGTACTTTGTCTACTCACATTAATAAAAGCAAGGCTAAAATAATGCAAGAATAAATTTATATATTTTTGTGACTTACGCTCTCCCATTATTAGGAAAATAAGGACATATAATTGCTTCCTGTATTTTTATTAAGACAGAAGAATGAGTGAAATCCAGGAATTTCTTTAGTTTTTTTTCTGGCAAAGATGATTTTTCTGTGCAGGAGTTGGATTTCTTCTTGGTGGACCAAGACTGTGGCTTAGATGTTAAAGGAGTAAAAATAAAGAACCACAGATATTACCTACATTTTTTTTTTTCCTCAGGATTGTAAAATCAATTGAAACATTTACAAGAGAGAGTAGTTCCATTGTTGAAGGAGCTCCTAACACCAGGGATGGAACAGGTCAAGAAAACATGAATGTAAACGAAATCATCAAAAGTTTACTTGTCATGTAGTTGCCTTTGTGGTAGAGCTTGGTTTGAGAGCTTATCACCAATTTTTTCTCTGTTGTGTGTCAGGCTTACAACCAGGTAATTGTAATGACTTTAAAGTACTGTATGTTTCATATGGAGAAACCATTCTTTGACAAGGAAGGAACAAATTCTTCAATGCTTGAGGGTAGCTTCTTGATTCACACAGGATTGATGAAGACTGTACAGGGCTGGTGTGGATATATAGAATAAAACACATTGAAGGGGGAGGGATTTGTGGTGTTAATCAAGAAATTTCTGTCAAGACACTTGGGTCTATCAGGTGTCTTCTGAAATGGAATGTGATTGTCTGAATCCTACCGTGAGCTGCAGTATCTTACGCAACCAGTTAGTTAAGGTTGCTCTCTTTCTGGTGGCAGTGGCACGCAGATTGCTGCATGTTAAGGCTCCCCCAGGCAGAGAGAAAAACACGTAGCTCTACCAAAAATCAAGCATTTTGTTTCTGCCTAGAAGGAATTTCTGCTTGACATATCTGAAACAGGCTGATGCTTTTTAAGTTTCATAGATGAAGAATGGTAGTGGATGGGCATACTGAAATATCAAACAATCCAAGTCTTTAGCTTAGATAATGTCTCAACATTACTGGTAAAATCAGCCAAGTCTCTAGAAAAACAACAATGCAACATATTTTTCTACATCACCTCAAAAAAGGTCTCCAATTAGAACATGCAAATTTATCAAGTTTCTGATCGAGACAAAAATTTTTGTATTACAAAGCTAGTTTATATTATAGATTTCTTCCATATTATTGCAGCTTGGCATTTGTGTGCAATACTTCAGGATTTAATTAGTTCATGTAGCTCATTTGTACCCCAGTATACTGCAGTTTTTAGAGCACCTCTTAAATTTTATTTTCTTTTTTGCCTTCTGGGGTACTCTGAGCTCTTGCAGCATACTTTGTTCTTCATGCAGCAAGACACTTTCACTTAATTACATTAGAGGAACACTGCTTTTCAGATGTCCTTCATTTGGCATCTGAGAAGCCAGGACATTACTGCTACTAATTTAAAGGATTAAAATTTTAGGAGTGAAGGCTGAGAAACAGTAAATGGCTTTTGTGTGACAAACTAACACTGAGGCTAAAGGTTGATTTCGTAGTTGGAGATGCACTTTTTAACGAAATAGAAATAATAGTTCTAATGACTTTTCAGCCTTCGAACTAAGACTTTCTGATGTTTTGTTGGACAAATGTGAAGCATTAATGAAAGACAATACATTTTTCACTGTAGCCATTTAATAGTGTTCTTTCCCTGTATTTAAAATTTGGGCTTAAAGCTACTGGCAGCTAGCTGCATGTTGTATGAAGACTGAAGTACCTGCATAAGGGAAAGTATCAAGAAGATTTCTCAAGCATTATTTTTTTTCAAGGAAATAGCAAACATTGAAAAAAATCTAGATGCTGAAAAAAATTGTATTAAATTTTTAAGTAATCCTTGAAGTACACATGGATTTTTTTTTTTTGTCTGTCTTGGGGAACCTGAATAAGGAAGAGAGTAGGAAAAGGAAGCAGGAAAACTGGTGTCTGATCCCAGTTCTGAGAGTGATTTACATAATTATATTGAATAAAATTGCTGCTTTTCCTCAGTTATTCCATCTGTAAAATGGGGTCCAGACTATATTCCTGCTCTATGGGAGTCATTGAAGAGTATGTAAGTAGAGCTCTCTACAGGTTTTAATTACTACCTAGAGTATAATCTTGACCTGAAACATTTCCTTTAATATATGTATTTTTATTCCTGTTCACCAGCACTAATAAAATATAATGACTTCCAGGTTATTTACAGCAAGTACACAGATCTTGTGCCAAAAGAGGTCATGAACGTGGATGATCCTGAGCTGCAGAGACCAGACGAGGAGACAATTAGGGAGGTATGTGCACTGATGTGCCTAGTTACCAGTGGGAGGTCATATGTCTTGGGTATGTGATGAGATGCATTCTGTGGTATTCTTGTCCTCAGATAACAGAGAAGACGAGAGCAGCCTTGGAGAAATCAGTCTCCCAAAAAGTTGCAGCAGCCATGCCAGTTCGAGCAGCTGACAAACTAGCTCCTGCCCAGTACATTCGGTATGTGGTGCTGGTGTGTGTGTAAGGTGGTGTTCTATAAAAAAATTATTAAGATGGGGATATTCCTTGAATTTCTGCGAAGTAGTATCTTTCTCCTGGAAGTAATATGAAACTGGCTTTTGTCTTTTGAATTAACCCACTAATGATAATGTGGTTTCAAGTGTGTTGAAATACGTCTTTATATGTCACAAGCTGTGACACTTCATGGAGGGGTTATGGTATTGGTAATAAAATACAGATTTGTCAGGGAGTGCTATTAACGATGCTTCCCTGAAAATGGGGAGTTTCAAGCCGAGACAAGGCTGGTGTAATGGCTTCTCTGCATTCAGTCCAGTAGCCTCTGCACAGTTATCCACTTCTGGTGTTCACAGTGGAAAAGTCTTAAAATGGTGTGGATAAAATGGAAATGGAGCTAGGCCAGTGAACTGAATAAAAATGGAGGTGGGCGAGAAATATTTAGCTGCATGGAGAGAACTGAACACTTTGTTTTATTCAGGTACACACCATCTCAGCAAGGTGTTGCCTTCAACTCTGGAGCGAAACAGAGAGTTATTCGGATGGTGGAAATGCAGAAGGACCCCATGGAGCCTCCAAGATTCAAGTAACTGTTCAACACTTGTTTGTGGCAAATAGAAGATTCTGAAGTGTATTTCCATACAGAATGCTGACTGTAATTCTTCTCTTAATTGTTCAGAATTAACAAGAAGATTCCCCGTGGACCACCATCTCCGCCGGCACCTGTAATGCACTCTCCTAGTAGAAAGGTATGAAATGCCATAGCTGTTCTCACTGTTTTGAATTCTAGATGGTTTCACAAGTTCTGCTTTGACCTACTTCATTTCCATGCACCTTCTTACTGCTCTTTTGCTGTGATGTTAAGTGATGAACTTGGTGCCTGGTGCAGCCTTCCTGTTTTTTTTTTTATTTGTTTGGGCAATTTGGAAAATAGCTCTCTTCCTGTGTACCTTGTCATAGATTGAGCAGATTTCATATAGATTTTATGCAGGGCTGCCTTGCTGTGTTTGTTCATGGCATGGATGAGTTGACTGGGGCTTTTAGACAGCACTGTCAAACTAATCCTTAATAACACTAACTTGTGTTACTATGGATTAGCTCCTTCTGAGACAGAGCGTAGTGGAGGCTCATCAGTTTCTTACAACTGGAACTGCTGTTAAATGTGCCAACATTAGCAAGCAGGCAGGGAATTCTGGCCTGTGTGATAGAAGGATGGCTGAAGAGCTGTTGTGCAGTGTTGGCAAAGGTACAGTGCAGAAATTAACATCTCATTGCTGCTAGTAAGAGTTGGGGGCTTTGTAGCAGTGTCTTGAACTTTGTACTTCAGTTTATTTCAATAGTTTCATAGCTGCCTTTGAGAAAGAAAGCTATTTTCTTTTGCTATAAATCTAAAGATGACTTTGCTTCTTCTCTTAAATCAGATGACAGTGAAAGAGCAGCAGGAGTGGAAAATACCTCCGTGCATTTCAAACTGGAAAAATGCAAAGGTAATTAAGTTGTAATAAATTCATCTTTCTAATGTTGCACCCTGTTGGAAGATTTCTGTGAATGATGGAAGCTTGAATAATACTGGTTTTAAATTTCTAGAGTCAGGTAAACTAACTCCTTCCAGCATGGAAAACACATGACTGTACAACTTGTTTTTTCTCTTTGACTTATAAGGGGAGGGAGAATCTAGAATTTGCTGCAGTAACAGGTCTGATCATTCTCAAACTTAGCAAGGTGTTGTCATGAGGCAGCCTCTTGAAATGGAGGCAGAAAAAGCTGCATATTTGGATGTGGGTTAGGTTTCTTTTTTCCTATCCCAACACAGCTGCATAACTGGGATTTGTGCTAATTAGTAGATCAAATTTTAGGTTACAGATGCTAAAATAAAAGGAAAAAAATTGGAGAGCTCACTAAAGACTCCTAAAATATAATCTATAAATAATTTTAGGTTTTAGCTTTTGAGAGCAAAATTGGCATTTAGTCTCTTTGTTTTTCCTAAAGTGTTTTCCTACCTGTTAAGAGGTTAGCCAATTCAAAATTAGAAAGTAAGGGGCAAGGCTGCCCGGAAAACTATTTTTAAGCACAAATGGTAGCTTAGAGACTGAGAAAACTCTTAGCTCCAGTTCTAAATACAAAAATTGGACCAAAAACTGTCATTCCTATTAAGATGTAACTTGAAGGGAGATGGAGATTTGTGAAACTGGGACAAAGCTCAGTATCACCTCGTATAAATTTGCAGTACTTAAAAAGGAGGTCCATTGAGGCATGTTTATGATGGGCTGTGAGTTTTGTGTGAGTTTTTGTTTTCTTACACAATAAATGTAATAATGTTTGTTATTACAAATAATGTTAGTTTCTGTGGTTAACCACCTGTTTCCACCGTAGGGTTACACCATTCCATTAGACAAGCGTCTGGCTGCGGATGGTAGAGGATTGCAGACTGTTCATATTAATGAAAACTTTGCCAAGCTTGCTGAGGCTCTCTATATCGCTGACAGAAAGGTCAAGTGGTTCTTTAAACTGCCTTGTTCTGTTGATTTTACCTTCTTTGTATGTTTATTTCCTTGAGAAAATAACTATGAGGCTATAGTGGTTTGATTTGTCCTCCTCCTTGGCTAACAGACAAAATAGATGACCCTTGTGTCTTTGAATCAGTGGCTCAGTGTGGGTTAACTTGCTGGAGGTCATGCATCCTGCCTCCCAGCTCTAACTGCTGTGGCTCTCTGGTGTTGAACTTCTTCTGTGGCCTGATTCCTGCCTGGGTCACTGGGTAACTCTGTGACAGATGTGCTTGCGTGCCAGGTGCTAGCTCTCAGCCCTCTTAACTGTAGCTTTTGTGTGCAGGCTCGTGAGGCAGTGGAGATGCGTGCCCAGGTGGAGAGGAAGATGGCTCAGAAAGAAAAGGAGAAACATGAGGAGAAGCTCCGAGAAATGGCTCAGAAAGCCAGGGAGAGAAGAGCAGGGATCAAAACCCATGTTGAAAAAGGTACATAGCTTTAAGATGCTCTGGGGTGTTTTTTAGCACTCTTTGAAATCTGTGTTTGAAGAAATAACCTGAGAACTTATATGCCTGTCTATCAGCTTATATATCCCTATACTGAGAACTTATAATACCTAAATACCAACTGTAATTTCTGAGCATGACATCTGTTCTTCACTGTCTGATCAAGTAAAGACATGAATTTCGTGGGATCTGGATTTGAACCTCACAGCAGTATGACTGTGCATACAAGGTTTAGGACATCTGTTGATTATTTCAGGAGTTGTTAATGGATCTGTGCACGTAATGGCTTTTGTAGGCTCTTCTAAACTAATTCTGAGAAAAGGCTTGTTGCAGATGAAACAGCAACTTTACAAGAACTGATCTATTTTTAAGCTTTCAAACATGGTAAATGCCATATTCTGTCTCTTGCATTGTTACTGCGGGTTTTGCAGAACCATAGTTCTGTAGGCCCCAAAATTGCTCACCTAAGTAAATCATAACCATTGTGATAAAGCTTGTTTCGATTGCAGTGACACCTCAGAGATCAAGATGCTGAACTTACAGAGCAGTTAGATCTGTCTAAAATGTGGAGGATATGGTCTTGTAATACCAAATCCTGCAGCTGGGATTGACTGACCTCTTCCCAGCAGGCTAGGAACTGGCTGTGTTCTGAGCCCCTCTGTTGAGAGGGACCTGGGAGTCCTAGTGGACAATATACTAAGTGTGAGCCAGCAGTGAGCCCTGGCAGCAGTAATGCTGAGGGCATACGAAGTTTTATCTGCAGCAGCATAACTAAGTGGTCAGGGGAAGTAATTCCTTTTACTGGTGACTTGTTAAACTTAATGTGGAATACTGTGTGTAGTTACGGGCCCTCGGGTACAAGACATTGATCAAAGTTCAGTGGAGGGCCATCAGAATGGTCAGGGGGCTGGAGTATCTGTGTGTTGGGAGATGCCAAGAGAATGAAGCTTGTTCTGCCGAGAGAAGATGTGGCACTCGGGGCACCTAATGAGAGCTTTCCCATATCTAAAAAAGACCATGAGAGCTCTTCAATAAGCTGCACAGTGGAAAAAAGTTGAACCAGGAGATTCCACCTATGTTTGAAGCGAAGAATTTTCACTGGGAGGACAAGCAGCAGTGGGACAGGTTGCCCAGGGAGGCTGGCCATCTCTGTCGGGGGTGTTCTCCACCTGAGTGGCCAAATCCCTGAGCAGCCTGGTTTGAATTCAGCATTGATCCCATTTACAGCAGGAGGCTGACCCAGAGACTCCCAGCCAACCGGAATGATTCTGTGATACCGAGTCACAGAATGTTCTTCAAAGCACTTAAATGCCTGTGTGTTTGAATGATATTTTTACACTTAAAAGCATGATATGATGATCTGTAGGTGTTGTGGTATATTAATTCGTAGATGGAGAGGTATTTTCTCAGCTTTCAGGGATTTAGAATATAGTTGCTGTGCTTGTCTGCTTTAACTCTCTTGTCAAGGACAGTTAATTTCTTGTGGCATAAGAAAACTGTGGTATTCCATGTGTTCAGTTTGTTTGCAGTTTAACATTTTAAATAGGGCTAGGAGTGGCTTCTATTCTGTAAAAGAATACTGAATTCAATCACTGTGCCAATGGCTGTGGCATAGTTAATTCAAACTTCAAATATTTGTCTATAATGATCAATCTCAAATTTGTTCAGAGGATGGAGAAGTCAGAGAAAGAGATGAAATCAGACATGAACGGCGCAAAGAGCGACAGCATGACAGAAATCTGTCCAGGGCAGCCCCTGACAAAAGGTGAGTCACAAAACCCACTTTATTCCTGCACTGGCACCAGCTTCCCCACTAGGGAAACTGTTACACAGGGCTTCCTTTTGCTTGATGTTGGTGCCTGAATATTAGAATTTTCCAGATCAATGGGGGATGGGGGGAGGTGTGTGGTTAGTTTGGGGTGGGTTTTTATTTAGCAGAACATGAGTATATTAAGATTCAATTAACATGTCGATGTCAGCGGTTGAAACCTGGACCTTCGACCTTCAGTATGAGCAGAGTATCATTAGCAGCTCTGTTTCTTGAAGCTGTTCACTTGAAGTAAGCTTAGATTTATCAGTGCAGTAGGCTGGACTACCTTGTTTGCCCAAGCCAGCGAGATTTCTGAGCACAAATAATTTCTGGAGTCTTAAAATCTCTAGTATCTTAGAAGTAGATTGTTCGGCCTTCCCAGAACATAATTACACTGGTTTAAATATAATTACACTGGTGCAAAAAATAAATACGACATTTTAGAGCAAGTCAGCTTGATGTAGATTGCAGATAGTGGAAAGCAAATTTAAATGTCATGCCCAGCTGTACATAACTTTCCCAAAGGTTTCCTTTGCCAGGACACAAATTTTAAATGTTACCTAGTAAGGAAGGGCAACAGTCAAAGTCTGGCTCCTGAGGCAAATTGTTAGTAACTATTACAGGTTCAAGTTGCTATTGAGCATGTCAACAAAGAACAGTTTACTGAACTAATAAAACTAAAAATTCTGAATTCAGGTCAAAGCTGCAGAGAAACGAGAACAGAGATATCAGTGAAGTTATTGCCCTAGGGGTACCCAACCCCAGGCCATCCAATGAAATCCAATACGACCAGAGGCTGTTCAACCAGAGCAAGGTAAAAATGCCTTTTCACAGCTGCGTAACTCTCTGCAAGAACACTTCCTTTGTGGGTATGGCTAGAATACTAAAGGGACCCTGCTCTCATGGCTGGTGTGGATATACTCTCAAATAAGTCCCTGCATAACTATTGGTCTCCTTTAGCCATAGCTGATGCAATAAAAATGGAATATTCTGAATGTGTAACTGGATTAAAGTTGTTGTGGTGGTTTTTCTCAAGGGGGCATAAGAAGCTATTTTGCCTTCAAGCTGTAATGACCTCATTTTCTTCTTTTGTACAAATGTACTGACTGAATAAGGGAAATCTGTTCTGAGAGAAGCAAGTAAATACATTCTCTTCCCATTATTGCTTATGTTAAAATCCTTCTGCAGCTATAAATAGTTAACAGCAACACTTCTTTTCCCTGAACTTTACACTATTCATAGATGAAAAAGTAGATTAGGCTTCAAAAAGTCCCTGAATAGACCTGCACTTGTCAATCATTCTTTTTCACGTCTCCAGTGGAGGACTTGCAGGCAGAAGGGAAAGCTGATGAATGAAAAGTGAACAAGCAGGCACTTCTGCTTTCAGAGTTTACATAAGCCTCTGTGTGATTTGGATCAGTCAGCTTAAATCTTGTCTTCCGGAGA
Source organism: Merops nubicus (assembly GCF_000691845.1). NCBI lineage: Eukaryota > Metazoa > Chordata > Aves > Coraciiformes > Meropidae > Merops > Merops nubicus. Next base: position 4,589 of record NW_008607324.1, on the reverse strand, counting down.
TTCTGAATAATATACATTTCTGTATGGTTGTACTTGGCTATTACAGACAGCTGCACTTGCAGGGCAGACTAAAACCATGCAATATTCTGGAAGAGGAATGGCCTGTAATCCTCCCTGTAGCTTTCTGGAAGAGTAGAAGTGGCCCTGACAGAGGCTTGTATGATTGTGTCATGCTCTCTAGACTTAATCCCAGACCCAAAACCACTTGCATCTTAAAAGTGCTTGAACTCACTTGAAGATAGTAAACCACACAGTACCATCTCTGTGTATGTGTGACACCATCCTGATGTTGAAATGAATTCGCTGAAGTTTTGCAGCCTCATTTGTGTTACACTGCTGTTCTTCTTTGCAGGGTATGGACAGTGGCTTTGCTGGAGGGGAGGATGAAATCTATAATGTTTATGACCAGCCTTGGAGAAGTGGCAAGGATATGGCCCAAAACATCTACAGGCCAAGCAAAAATGTGGATAAGGACATGTACGGTGATGATCTAGAGGCTCGAATAAAGACCAATAGGTAAGAAAAGTTAATAAATACTCTGAGAATTTGTACTCTGAAGTTGGAGTCAATTGAGCATTGTCTCTTCTCCTGCAGGTTTGTTCCTGACAAGGAGTTTTCTAACTCTGATCGTAACACCAGAGGGAGGGGCAGAGATGGACCAGTTCAATTTGAGGAGGATCCATTTGGTTTGGACAAGTTTCTGGAAGAAGCTAAGCAACACGGTGGTTCCAAACGGCCATCGGATAGCAGCCGCCCTAAAGAGCATGAGCATGAGAGCAAGAAGAGGAGGAAGGACTGAATGTCTCTGCTCCCAGAGAGGTAGAGAAACGGACTGCAAGCTTGGACTTCATGCAAAAGGCATTTTTAACACCAGAGGTGTATAGGAGGCTGGCAGTGTAGCACAGCAGTTCACAACTCTTTGTCGTGTGGAGACATACATACACAGATTAATTCTTCTGCCTAGGACAGCTACCCCTGAAGAGTGGAGGAATGGAGACCTTTTTGAAACAGTACACAAGGGAATTGTTCTTCAGCAAGTGCTCTACTTTGCTGAGTCCCTGTTGCCCAGCATCTCAGGGTAAGAATGTAGCCCCTTCCTACAGCTTTAGTTTTTCTAGGTAGCTTTTCTTCCTCTGTTAAAAGGTTTCCTGCTGTATATAATTGCTGTCTTGTGCTGTAATGGATGCTAGGGAGCTTACGATTCACTGTTCCTTTAGTGTGGCTATCCAGTTTATTTGAACAAGGAGGGGAAACAGCTGGATTCTGTTTTAAAACAGGTACACATTCATAGTTTATCAGTAACCTTTATTTTAGTTTTACATTCAGTGAAATAAAGCCTCCTTCCACTGTTCACTCGCTTGGATTCTTTCTTTGACTGCGTCTTCTACGGGTCTGCTGTTTGAGAGCAAGCTGAAAACAGTGGAAATCATTCAGATGAGTTAGGCAAGAAGGTTTGACATTTTTAATTTCTGATCTTCTAAAGCATTCACGGGTCAAGTGGAAGATGAGTTTATAACCGGTTCAGTTTCATGAGCCATAACCACAACTGCTAAGCTCCTGACTTGAAAGCTGACTACAATTTGCAGATCAATTACAAGTTGTATCAGCAAAACGAATCTGCAAAGCTTGTGCTTTCAAGTAAAAGTAATAGAAGTTAACTGTCTAAAACTACCCTAGAACAAAGTGGGAGAATTGCTCCTGTATTTTGCTTATGCCTTCTCCTTTTTATTTCACCATAAAGGTAGGTGGCTGTTAGCTCTTGCACCTCTTGTGAGAGTGTAGTCCTCGGAGCCTGGGCAGTTCTGTGAATGTGGCCATATTACAGCTTCAAGAATAAAAAGCAAAATAATTTTCATTAAATTGACACTAAATGCTCATCTATGCTATTCCTAGTATTTACTTTGGTAATAGCATAACATCCTAGTTGCTTTTGGCACAGTTTGAGGGATCAGCCTATTGCCTGGCTTGTCACAGTTTATGACTGAAGTTGGCAAACCACTCCTTAATTTCTGATTCCATTTTTGTACCAGTTTTAACTCACAGCTCAGCTCTTAGGAACAGGTACTGAAGTAATCACAACCAATGAATATCCTGCAGGAGTATGAACCATGTCAAGTGAAACACTATTGTAAACATGCGTCATTGCTCAGGTCTCTCACCCATCCATTTTACTCTTAATGTCTCCCTAGCATGGAAAATCACAAAGTTAGAAACTATTTGTCAGAAGGATATTGAAGAATTTTTACTAATTATTCAAAGACATGAACTGATCGTGTTTTGTTACACCAGCCTATGTTGCCTATGGTTTCACTCTGTACATGGTCTGAGTAGCTAGGTCAGCTGAAGCACACCTAAGTCTACAAGAAAACACCCTTAGTAATTTGCCCCTATATTTATGATTTAAAAAAAAAAATAAAACCCCACAAAGTAGCAAAATGCTTTATCACACTTAGAACAAGTATGGCAATACTTTGATGTTACTGTGCCCAACCAAAGGCAGAATTAAAGAGCTCAATTTCTTACATCAGTAGAGAAATTAGCACATTACCTTGGCACCTTCAAGTACGTGGGCATCCTTCTGAAACACATTCTGCACGTCTTCTGGAGCTGAGAATTTAATCCAGCCGTAACGTCTGTGAAAACCTGTATCTTTGTCCTAGTTACCAGTTTAAAAAAAATAAAATCCTGTTATTGTAGAAAATACACAGACTATTAAAAACCTTCTATGGATATTTGATTTAAGGACTCAGAAATTACCAGAGAAATTGACACACTTGCTGAAAGCCTTTTTCACACTTACTTAAAAGACAGGTGCTCTCATCCAGAACATGCAGGGGCCTAGCAGAGGCTATTCTGCACCCCTTTCTCTCAGTTTGAGTCCAATCATAAAAAACTTTAAGATTTAAAATTACAGTTGAAGACTGGAATAATGCAGATCCAGCTGTTTCAAACCGCAGCAGTTATCTGCTATTAAGCCTGTCACAACAGAACTGACATTTAAATGGCCGCATGATTTGAAAATAAGCCTGCCACAGTACTTGAAAAGCATAAAGCAAGATAAACCAGCCACACAGGATCCTAAAGACAACAGCTACCAGTCGAGATGACAAGCACTAACTGCACTGAAAAGAAAAAAAAAGTTTTAAGAATTTGCCAGTCAAAAAAGACAGTTGTCAATAAAGAGGAGACAATGCAGAAAAGCCAGGTCTATCAAAGTCCCTTTCATCACAACGTTGATCCCTATCAGAGCTGACAACAGCTCTGCCGCTCTGATCATCAGGCATGAGCGGCAGCACCTCCAAACACGGATGGAGTTTCCACCCACACGGTACTGCAGTCACACTGCCTGTGTTTCTGTATTCCACTGATGCCTTAATGAAGATGTCTTATGCTGCTGGCAGATTTTTGTACCTTGTGAAGTTTTAAGTGTTAATGAACACTCTAAAAGTAATTACTGAATCAAAATATACACGCATGCATCAGCTCAGCTTTAATCAGTGATGGAGGCAGGTTTATGGTAAGCTGCCAGCCTTCGCAGTGAAGCAACACTTTCTGTCTTGGGCCTGAGGAATAAAGCATGGCAGGCAGGCAGGCAGACACACATACCCCTCAGCTTCAATGCTCAGAAAAAAACAGACTGCATCAAACTATCCATCTCCACTTCCAAACTAGTCCTTAACTGATAGTGAACCCGTGAGTTCACTGACTGAAGTTCACTACACACTGAGCTTAATTTAACAGACCATTACTCCACGTGGAGAAACACAAGCAGGCAGAACCTCTACTACAGAAATGGCCTACAACTTACCCATGACACAGTGGGAAAGGAACACTTTTTTTGACTGCCCATCTCTAAGAAACTGCACTAGATACTATTATTGCTGGCCTCCATGCTCAGAAGATGAATATCCTAAGGAGCAGAGGCATGAGCAGCTAAAAGCTTGGAGCACTCTGGAGAGGCTGCGGTTTTTGTGTGAGCCCCACACCCCAGACAGGCTATGAAAACAAGAAGGAAAAGATGATAGGTTCACACCCACAGCTTTAGATTTTTTTAGCGAGCGAGACTAGGCACGTAAACACCTTATTCTTTGTCAGAAGATAACACAACGATAATGAAACTCAAAGCACTTTTCAGTTAATTATCCAGAAGTGACAGCATGAATGTGCTTTTTAATGTTCTTTCAAAGATGATGGAAGCCAACAAGCTTCAAGGAGGCCTACAGCGTGCAGGTAAGTAGTGGCACCCACTGGGACAAGGAACTAAGGGTGGAGAGGAAGGAAATCTGACTAGATTATAAGAGGGTTCCAGAAAGGAGGTCCGCGGGCGCAGGGGAGCCGGCTTCTGGGCAGGGCCAGCCCCACCGGGGCCCAACGAGTACCGGCCAGCGCCTCTTCACCGTTCTACCGAGAAGACATGAACAGCGACCTGGAGGATGAGCGGGTACTTACAAACGGCAGCTGGCACCTCTGTACCGACCCGAACTGGGAGAAGTACTCCTTCAGCTCCTCTGTGGGGGAAACGCGCACCTGGTTACGCGTGCCCGGCACGGCCGGGCCCGGCCTCCGCGGGCTGTGCCGGCACACGCGGT
>NW_008607323.1:0-2796 GCF_000691845.1 Merops nubicus | reverse complement strand
CTAAAGGATCCTATGATTCTATGAAAACTAAGAGGAGTACTCATTAGTTAGCAACAGCCTTTGAAATATAAGTTTTCAGCACAGACAGTGAGAGACTGGCTAAAAGGCAATAAAAGACAATTTCAGCATAGAAGTAATGAGCTGTTAGATTTGGTGATGGACTGTAGAAATCATCTTTAACAGCTTTTTACAGGGGAGCAGACAGAACCACGCCCCTGTTTGGGGCGGCCCGTTACATGCTCTCTTGAGGATAGTACAAAGTAGCAAAGTGTTTTTTGCTTTTACTTCTGCCTTCATCAGCTTGGGGTGCTCAGGTTAAACCTGGTGCTATGAAGTGGAGAAGCCAGGAATCTATTCTTGTCAAGGCCAAAAAAGGAATAACATGAAGCCAATTTCCACTTGACAGAGAAAACAAGGGCCAAGTGCCAGGTGTTAGAAAGAGAAGCAAGCTTGACTCTCCTCTGCAGAAGGACTTTCTTTAGAATGCTTTTTCTTTACTAGAGACAAAGTTTATTAGACTTCAAAGGCAAAATAGATGACTATTTCCATAGACTTTTTTGATGGAACTGATGAGATAAAAGAGTTGTTTTTCCTATTAGAGAAAATGAGTTTTATTTGACCTCAGGAGAAAAAAGTAATCAATTATAATATGTGCTCAAATAATGCAAATCAGACCACAAGTAAATGATATTAAAACATAAAATAGGCATAAGCAATCTAAATGTTGGCACAATTCTAACAAGATACCTATGATAACCTCAGCTACACTTTAACGCTGTCAATTTTTGTTATATACATTTTAAAGTAATTTTAGAAGATAGGCACAAACTTTTAAAAAGTTACACCAACTGGTGGCACCTGTCATAGGGGTTTCATTTCATGAATCAGGATGTTCATATTAAGGTATTCTCAAAAGGCATGTTGAAATGTATGGCAGCTTTTTAAAGGCAAGTATCAAAATTATTTCAGAACTGCTAAGCTTTTTTTTTGTTTCAAAGCTATGATTTTAAAACCCAGCTTTCACCAACTTTTTCCTGGCAACAAATCCAGCCGCCTAATGAGTTCCCACTCTGCTCCTGCACTGTTGTCTAAATTTTGTTAATACAGATTTTCACAGGACTATGACATGACCCAGCACAGGTTAAAAATAATTTGGCCCACTAACAGTTTTACTGGCACAGCTGAGAAGTCAAAAAAAAATCTGCTGTAAGGGGCAATGGATTTAATTACAGGTGGTGTGCAGGAACTGCTCAAATGGTCTCCATTGCCAAAGGAAACATCTACATTCATTTTTAGAGTACAAGTAGCTTCCAAGTTTTCAGCTTAACTACATTAACATAGAAAATGCATTCCAGGAATCCTGCTAGCGGTTGGTCTCAAAGCCAAGACCAACTGTGAACCCTTGCCCCACTCTCCCCAAATATTTCCCAGGGGAGATGCAGACATTAGGATAACAAAGGTAAACCTACTGACAACAGACTCAATTTTCTCAATTTTAAAATATTTGTAAAGATATGTACACATTCATACACACATGTCCTTAAGGGCAATCCATGGATTTGAGAGGTCCAAAACTGATTATATACATACAACATTTCACTGCAAAGTGTTTAAACCATTGTTCTAGGCTGAAAAGCATCAAAATAGGGAACAATTTCTTTAAAACATTTAAAAAAAATTAGATAATGTCAGCATATCACTTCAAAGTGCAGCTGCTCAGCAAAACCTAAAGCTAGTCATGAGAGTTCATTAGGCAGCCACAGATAATCAACAATCTGCAAAAACACAAGTCCATGGAACACTGCTACAGTCATTAGACAAGCAATGAAATAAAAACCTGATATAAGACAGAAAAAAAATGAACTAATTGCACAGAAGAGCAGCAAGTATTTTAAAAGCACTAGTTTAGACATCTTTGTTCATTGTGGCAATTATGTTTAAAGATACCTAACTTTATTAAAAGCCAGTTTTATTTAGCAGCTGGATTGTTTACTGTTAGGATTTTAAAGCACTCACACAGAATCAACAAAAATTATACAAACAGTAGAAGTAACAGGAGTGTTAACAGCTGTAGTGAAAATAGCAGAAAGTGATCTACAGAAGTACACCTTAAAGAGGCATAGAAATTAATACTATAGGAAACCATGGCAAATGCAGCTGCAATAAAATTTAGAGTTACTGAAAACCCATTTATTACTTCAAATGAAATTCACCTGCTCCACTCAAGGTCAAGTGAGCTTTCCAATACACCACACTTCTTTGGATTGGTTTAATATGACTGAAACCAAATCAGTAGCATGCAAATGGTGGTGAGTTTAAAAGAGTGTGGGCACCTACATTAACTAGACAGTTCTCGGACCAGCCTTTTTGTCATCATTCCATAATAGTGTCATCAATGAATTATTCAAACTTTCTTTTTACTCCTGTTAAATAGCCACTCTTCAAATCAGTAAAGTTATAATGTTTACAACACTGACCATATGGTGAGCACTGAGGTTGTATTTTTCAGATGGCTTCCCGTATGGGGACGTAACTTTGGCCCACGTTAGCTGTAGAAGAGTGTGCAATCCACAGCTTTGTCAGGACTCCGAGCAACCGTACTTTTCCTGAATACTGTATTTGCTTCAGCAGCAAAGAAACAACGACCACGCTGAAACTGAACCGGAAAGTTTTGAAAAGACCAAGTATAAACCAAATTCCCTAAAAATCAAACCTAAATAGCCAGCGCTACTCTCTTTGCCATGAGATGGTATAAGCTCCGCCTAGGGAAGGGCAACGCTGCCTTTGCAAACGAGC
>NW_008607322.1:64850-83744 GCF_000691845.1 Merops nubicus | reverse complement strand
TTTTTTAATTTTTTTTTCTTTTTTAACTAGCACGGCACTCACTGTGTTTTTAGTATCAAAAAATGTCAACTTTCTATAAACATACAGCACATGACCAAATTTCCAACTAATGTACAAAGTGCGACCACGAGGGAAAGGTCAGAGAAAAGCTATTGGAGCTAGCGTGGGGCTTGTTTTGTTCGTATTCCTCTAAGAATAACTCTATTTACAGCAGTGCCCGGGTGTCCACGGACTTTCTGGTGAAGGTAATTGGCAAAGAGGTTTCTACAGAGCTCCCTCCTTGGAATGTTTTTTTTTCCTTTTGGGGTGCTGTGCTCTGGGCTGAGCTCGGTGAAGTCCTCCTCGACCACCCACTCGTGGTGATGGGGCTGTCAAGGGATGCTTGGGAGATGTGTGGTCACGGTGGGGGGAAGAGAGCTGAGAGGTCTTTGCAAGCAGGACAAGCAATTCTCGTGACAAATTGAGGCTTTCCTTCTAGTTTAGCAGGCAGCCAGGAGTGCGTTTGGTCAGGAGTTTCAGGATCAAGGGGTTGGGAATGGTTGGGGTGGGTGTGAGGCCAACAATCAACTACAGACTCCGTCTTCCAGCGATGAGGAGGGTGTAGGTTTGAAGGTGCTCCCAGAGTGGGTGATTATTGGTGGTTGGCCTCTTAGAGACTATAGAATGTGGCACGCAAGGAAATGATGAGCTCTGTTGTGTTAGCAGTTGGCTCAGAATGATGCTGAGATGCAGGAGCAAAGTCAAATGGTGCTTCAGTTCTTAATCCCTACGCTGGGGTCTATCCCAGGGACATCCTTGTTCTCACCCTTGATCCCCAGTTCAGGTGTGGCTGAAGGTCACTGTTGTTGGGAATGATGCTTAAGCCAGGACTGGAATTCAAAAGGGATTTCTTCCTCAGATCACAAACAATGTCAACCAGAGTCTTTTGTTGCTTCCTAAGGTCTCAAACCGGTGCAGAGTGAGGAGGGTTCTTCAGAAAAGGGATTGGTCCAAGGCTCTTCAGTCACCTTGAGGAAATTGGTACCTTTGGCCTCACCTATTCACCCAGCTGTAGGTGCTACGTGGTGCCCTGAGAAAGGACGTGAAGAACACAAGCTCCAAGTGCTTCAAAAGCTTTGTGATCCAAGGGAAGTCTTCCACAACTAGAAGAAAGCTTTGTGTGTGATACAGCTGGACAAGAAGAGGCTGAATTGGGATCTCTGGGGGATAAATGACAGTGACAGAGCCTCTGGATGCAGATGTCACAGAAACACGCATGTGAGAGGCCAAGCTGGTGTCTCAAGGTGCTTTAGGAAGGTAGAGCAGGCTCTGCAAAGCTAATGAAAGCAGCACGTGGATCAGATGCTGGGCAATGCAAGAAGCACAACTGGGCTTTGGGCAGAACAGGGTCTTGGCCACGTGGCTCAGGAGAAAGGGGCTGGGTGGTTCGTGAGAAAGGATGTCAGGGCAAGATCCCCAGAAAAATGTTATTTCAGCTGCAAAACCAAGGTGATATTATTTGAGAAGAATGGAAGAAGCAGCAGCGACCAAAGAGGGCCCAAGAGAAGTGTCTCTTTTAACAAACCAGGAGCATTTGCTAGACCAGAACTTGTCTGGCCACTTGGTCCCATTATCAGTGGACAAAAGCAGATATTCCTTATCCTACAGCAGACACATAAAACAGTAAGTGGATGATGAACCTTGAGAGTCTGCAGATGACTTTAAGTGCTGCCTGTTGCTATTGGACTTCAAACAGCAGCTACTGGCTGGCACAGAGTCTGTGAATTGGGGTGGTTGTCTCAGGGGGTGGTTATCTCAGGGGGTGGTTATCTCAGAGATGGGTTATCTTAGGGATTGGTTATCTCAGAGGCCTCTCCAGGTCAAATTTCACCATGTTCTTGAAGTGAGCCCTCTCAACACAGGAAGGTGAGCAGAAAAAGGTTTTTAGTATTAGACATCTGCTTAAGAATCATCAAGGATCATCACCACATGAGAAAGGGAAATCATCTGAAAGCCCAAAAGGTCATGATTTAGCAATACCCTCTCATTGCTGGCTGCTTTCATCTGAGCAGTGAGATGAGCAGGATCAGGAGCTGATACAAAAGCAAGAGCTCTGGCTGCTACAGAAGAGTGGGGTGATAAACCCAGAGGTCTGGCTCAGAGAGAAAGGCTCCACCACCAAAATGAAAAGCAGAGGGAAAGGGCTGAGAGATGGAGTTGTCCAGAGTAGCAGAGGAAATGGGATGAGTTGGGGAAGAGCTGGGAGGATGGATGGGGCAAGAATTTCTCCTGGCAGCTAGAGGATAGAGTGCCATGGGTAAGGTACACCTTCTCCTGTGGGACAGACAGGTGCAATGTCACAGCTGAAAGCACCTTTCCTTCCTAGCTGCTGTTAAAAAGACTCTTCAGGTCACCTCCCCTCTGCCTCCATGACCACATCCACCCCTCGGGGAGAGGCAGATGTGGGAAAGCACCTTCAGAACAAGCACCATGTTCCTTCAGGTGGCCCTTTACATGTAGAAGAACCTGGCTTTGCACGCTGAGCCCTCCAAGCAGGCAGCTAACCAACACCTCTGACTCTTCCCTCTCTTGTCTTTGTTCTTGTGGCCACATCTCTCCCAGCAGGTGAAAGAAGGGCCACTGTCAGTCCTCATCCTTCTTGACTGAAGGGGCAGAAGCTCTGACACAACTGGGCCAGCTCATCTCACCTCCTGCTGCTATCAGATGCCCGCGGCTCGTCAGTGGTCATCAGGTCTAAATTGGTCCCTAGGAGGAGAAGTAAACGTTGCTCCTGCCTGTGCCCATCATCTCCAGTCCTCATGCAGCAATTTACATTTACACTTCCCAAAGGTCCCAGGCTGGACGGACGGATGGACATCCTGGCCCTGCTTCAGCCCTGCTTTGGGGAGCCACCAGTGAGAACGGGGGGGTGGTGGTGGGAGGAAATTATCTGTCACTTTAGTATGTGTTTTTCTGGGTTGGTTTGTGTTTGTGGTTTGCTTGGTTTGTTGGTTTTGTTTTTCTTTTAAACAAGTTCTTATATTTGGTCCATAGATCTTCTGTGGTCCCGAATTCCATCACCCTTTAACGATCAGCTTGGTTATTCCTTCCTATACAACATTCACCAAATTTACAGCAATGGAAAGAAAAGGAAACAAAATGAAACATTTCTTTTGTTGTTTGTTTGTTTTTTTTTACAAAGGGAAAAAAATAAAAGAAAAGATCAATTTGGCTTTGACTATGCCAACTACCTAGATCAATGGAAAGTCCTCAAGCGTGGGCAAAATGCCATGGCCAGGTTGGTTAGAGGGAGGGCATGGACTTGGGGTTGATAAATGTACCCAACCTGTTGTCTCTGGCTACAGAAGTCAGGTCACAGAGGCCAGCCCTCTGAGAAGGGTGCTCTGGGTGGAGCTGGACACTTGGAGAGCCCTCCCCCTCTTTCCCATCTCCTTCACAGCTCAAGTTGGTGCGAGGTGGAAGGGAAGTGGGAAGGAGTAGGGTCCGGGTACAGGTAGATCCCTGGAAGGCTGGTGGTGTTTTCTCCAGTGGTACCAAGTTGCTGGAGCGGGTTGTTGGCACAGTTGGACTCTTCAGTAAGCTTGGCCTGTCTCTACTGGTAGGAGGCCCAGCACAGCTGAATGTTCTCCCAGCTTCATTCTACGCTGTGTAGACAGACTCACGTTCTTGGCCAAATAATCAACAGCGGCTGAAGGGGGGTTGGGGAGGGGAGAAAGGAGGATGAGAAAAGGACACAACATTAGCATTGAGTGGAAATGAGGCATCCAGCATCAAAGGGTGTGTAACCATGACCCCCCAGCCTGAGTCTCACTGAGAGAGGTCCAGTGCAGTGGTTGTCACAGACACGAGGGTCCTGTCTCCTAGCGAAACGTGCAGACAGATGATGGTCCTGCCAGAAACACCTATACAGGTCTCTGTGGACCTACTGAAGAGAGCTGAAATTCTACTTCTGCCCTGGAAAAGAGTGTTTCCAGGGGAGCTGTCTGAAGGAAGGTGAGCAGAAAGCCAACGGGATCAGCCTTCCAGCCTCACCTCCCTCTCTCATCTCCTGGTGGCAAAGCCAACTCCTGCGCTCAGTGGTGCTGGTGTAAATGATTCCAGAGATTTCCATGGAAGCTCAGCAAGTCTGGGCTGGAATTTGCCTCATCCACTGCATGCTGACTCATCTCTGTGAGCTCTGCTGCCTGTCTTCATCCACCCTTCCTGAGGGAAATCACTTTGCTCCTCTCCATCTGGGTGAGAAACGCAGCCACAGCTCCTGAGGCAACGGGTGAACCTGTCCCAGCTTGCCTGACTGCCCCATGGTCTGAGGGGGAAGAGGACCTGGGCAAGATGGTGACATCGCTCATTAGCTGAGCTTCAGTCAAAGTCTCTCCCTTTCACTAGCTTTAATGTCTCAAATTAGATTAATAAGGAGCTGGCAGGAGATGTACAGTCGGTGCCAATGAGTAAACAAATTTCAGCCATCAACGTCTTGTCAGACGCCTGCCCCAGAGGAGGTCCCTTCCAGACACAAATTCTTATTAGACTTGGCATATCTATTAGAATTCCTTTCACGCTTCTGCGTTCCATCACCGGCATCATTAACACGGCTCCGGCCTTTGGGAACCACCAGGACCACGTTAATCTGGTGTCTCCACTCCCCACCGGCTGGGACAGCACAGGCTGGGCTGGAAGAGAGCACGGGGGGAGTTATGAGGGAGTTATCTGGGGAGCTTGGCTTCTGCAGGTGGCAGAGTCTGGAAGGAGCTCCCTCAGGCAAGGGGAGCTGGCACACTGCTGGGAATGGGGTCCTGGGCTAGCTGGACTCCAGCACTGGGGCTCTGCAACGTGGTCTTGTGGTGCCTCTAGCTTCAAGGAGGGTGTATGTAGGTGTAGAACTCAAGCTGTGGCTCTCATCCAGTCCTCATAGAATCAGAGAATCCTAGAAGCCTTTAGGTTGGAAAAGACCTCCAAGATCATCAAGTCCAACCATCAAGCCAACACTACCAAGTCCTCTGCAAAAACAGAATCAGAATCAGAATCAGAATCTGAATCTGAATCTGAATCTGAATCTGAATCTGAATCTGAATCTGTCAGGGTTGGAAGGGACCACAAGGATCCCCCAGTTCCAACCCCTCTGCCGTGAGCGGGAACCCCTCCCACTAGATCAGGCTGCCCAGAGCCTCCTCCAGCCTGGCCTTAAAGACCCCCAGGGATGGGGCCTCAACCACCTCCCTGGGCAACCCCTTCCAGGGTCTCACCACTCTCATGGGGAAGAACTTCTTCCTCACATCCAGCCTGAATCTGCCCACTGCCAGCTTTGCACCATTCCCCCCAGTCCTGGCACTACCCAAAATCCTGGCTGATACCCTCATCAGCTTGGTCCCTTGGTACTGCAGGTAACCACATTAAATAAGGTCTTTGAGGGTAAAGAGGGGGTTCACTCCTTGGACACAGGGGGGGTGTACATGTGGTTGTGGCTCTGCTCCTGTTGTCACCCATCCCTGTGTGTTCTCAGATGGGTGCTGGGGAAAGGAGGGAGGTGAAGGGTGAGAGCTGGTCACCCTGCTCTGGGCAGCACCCAGCCAAAATGGAAATGTGATGGCAACCCCCTCCTTCTAAAAAAAACCCCACGCTGAACTCCCAGTGCTGCTTTTTGTGCCAACAGGAAGAGTTCAAAGGCACCAGGGTGTCCCACACCAGAAATCAAAGCCTGGCCTGTTGCTTTCTACAAACAGAAACCTAGGGAAAGTTCTCTGGGTGTTTGTTTGTTTATGTGAGAGGGAAAATGTCTCTGGTTTGTGTTTCTACAATAGGATGAAGAGGTGAGAAGTGGGAGAGAGAGAGAGGGATTCTCTGCAGGCCAGCTCTAAAGCCCATCAAAGCTACAGGGCTCTTATGTCCCCTGTTCTACAGAGCCAGCCCCCACCACCACAACCCCCCAGTTTTGTTGTATCAGTGTTCACTAAAAAGACTTAAAATTTCTTTTTCTTGCATCGTAGAAGGAAGAAACATATCACTGGAACTGAACATCAATAAATAATGATCTTGTGGAGGTCACCTCACACTGATTGGCGTTTAAAGAGCATTGGAAAAGAAGAGGTGAAAAATCAGAAAGCAGGAGGGATTAGAAGTGTCTGCTGGATACAACATGCACTGAGAAAGACAAGAAAAATGCTGTTCCATCAAGGTCAACTTCATGTAAGTGATTGCTCTAACAGGACTAATTACCAATGAAAACTGTTTCCTTGCACAGAGATTATGATAAATGAGGCTCATTATAAGAAAGATTTATAGTGAGGTGGCCCTTACATCTGGCCAGTCCCGAGCTGTAGATACAAATATCTACAGAGGGACGTGCCCACGGGCAGAATTTGCTGCTCAGTGTAGATCTCAGCTTAGAACAGCCCCAGTTGGCTTGAGCTGCAGTTGCCAGGCAGCACAGCTTTGGTTTGGGCTGGAAGACCTGCTGGGATGCTGGGGGTGACTCCAGCTCCCAGCACTGGGGAGCAGTGGCACTGAGGATGGTCTGAGATGGTTTCTCATCTACCTTCCTCAGCCAGCAGGAAGAACACCTTCCTGACTAGCTCCCTGCAGCTCTGGGGGTGTGGAACAGGTCTGGACTAACTCTGTTGACCTCTCATGGCTATGAAAAGGAAAATATTCCTGTCCTGAGCTGAGCCCAGCGGGCCCTAAACCGGACTTATAAATTTAATGGGGGACCCAGCAGAAAAGAGGGAGCCCTGCCACAGAAATCAGGAAAGGGAAATAAACCAACCTAAATAGGGTTGTGCGAGCAGTTTTTCATCAGCACGAGTAAAAAAATCCTGCAGCAAACCAAGACAAACCCTTCTTTCTCTTTCCTCCTCCTCTGCTGGTCTCTCTCTCCCCCAAAACAGCGCCCAGCCTCCTTATTTTATTTTTTACACACACGGGTGTGACTAACGTCTTGCCCAAGGGAATCTTTATTGGAAATACATGGTATTGGAATTTGTTTAAGATTTTTATCAATAGCACGTGTGTCCAGCCTCACATCCAGAAGCGAGGGGAAGGTCAAGGGGTCACAGATCAAACTCCCGAAAAACAAAAAAAGGGGGGGGTGGGGGTGGGGAGCTGCTATTGATCCCGTCTGTCGCCGCAGCCGGTTCTCATTTAGCTGTAGAAGTTAAAGACATTAAAGGGCTGTGACGGAGAGGGGAATAAAAAAGCCACAGCCAAATGGAAAGGAAAGGTCACTGAGGACAAGCTGTGGGCAAGCAGGAGAGCTCCCGGAGGAAGAGGATGCACCTTTAACCCTCGGCGGATCATTCTCTCACACCACCACACTTATTAGCGGTTTAACACCAGCAGGTGAGCCCTTTGCCAGGCTCGGGGGGGTTTTTTTGGGTGACCCAAACTTTCTAGAGGAGAAACAGCCCCCTCCCCGAGTGCCTCCGTGTCTCAGGGCTGAGGTTTTGCTTTCAGGGTGAACGTGTGGTAGGGTTTTTGGAGAAGCGGGGCTTGGAGAAGGGGAAGGAGAGGTCTGGAAGTTGTCTTTTTCTAATAGAAGTGGTTCACCCAAAATACTTCAATTGGCACTTTTGGATTTGACTGCAAGGGTGTTGGGGAGGCTCTGTGGAGCAGCCTCTGTCTATGTCTGGTGAGTAGATTCCCTTCTTCTCTCCAGATTTAGAATCCTAGAATCCTTTAGGTTGGAAGAGACCTTTAAGATCATCAAGTCCAACCATCAAGCCAACACTACTAAGTCCTCTGCTACAACATTTCCATGGGAATCCCTTCCAATACAACCTCCACACCTTCTTAACGTTCCCTCCCTCTCTTCTCCTGTTCCCTGTGCAGGGGGGATGCAAACAGCACACTTACTTTGTCCATACTGTCCATACTGGTAGCCAGCCACTGGGTCCACGCTGTAACTGGTGGTGCTGTAGGTGGGAGGACAGTAGGACTGGGAAGTCGGGAGGCTGTCCACGGACTTGATGGAGTCACTCCTCTGGCTGCAGCTGGCAGAGATGGAGTTGGTGGTGTCCAAGCCCCCGTGAAGGGGAGAGATGGAGAAGTCAGCCTGGGGTTGTGGAGGAACCCCGCTGGGGTTGCTCAGGATGCTCATCACCTGGAGAAACAGAGGGGACAACACGTCAGTGTCTGGAGGAGAGGGGGGAACCTGTGCAGCTGCCTTCATGAAGACCAGGGAGAAACAGTCTACATATAATGGTGCTTTATCAGTGTGATATATAATATCACATATAATATCACGATAGGTTTGGCCAGGCTGGAGGATGGAGCCCTGCTTCCACCAAACACCTTCAGGCAGACCCTGCAATTGGCTCCTCTGTGTCTAATGCTTCACCTGAAAGACCTTTCTAGGGATAATTGAGAAGTTCCTTCACAGCCCACTCAACCTTTGGTCTTTGCTGACCTGCCAACAGCGTTACCTGGGCTGTTCAGAATGAACATTGTGGAGGGAATAAATGTGGGACAAACCTTGACACACACTGCCATGAACCAGCACCTCTGCTCAGCCCTCATGGAAGAGGAGATATGTGAGACAGGGAGTAAAAATCCATATTTTCAAAAAAGGATGCTGAAGACAGCCCCTGTCTTTGGAAGCCTGAGTGGGGCTTGGTGTGCAAAGGTCCCTAACCAAACAAGATGCAGACCCTTTCTGGCTTTGATGCAGATTCAGCTTCAGGGACTGAGATGGCAAAGTTCTCTTTACCCTCAAATGTTAGAGAATAGCAGAATCCTAGAACGTGTTGGATTGGAAGGGACCTCTAAAGGTCATCTAGTCCAACCCCCAAACAGGATCCAGGAACAGGTCCTGGTTCAGCTCATTTTGGTGCAGTGCTTGGTTTGAAAATGTAATTCGATTTGCACACAAGCAGTCTTCCTGCTTTGAGACCCAAACCAGATGAACTTTGGGGTTTTTTTCCTCTTCTTTTGCAGCGAAAAATGCCAGATTTGTTCCTGTGGGTGAGTTTGGGGTAAACTGCTGCCTACAGGCAGCCCCTGATCCCACCAGCTCTTTAATGCAATTGCCTTCTGTGATCAGCCAAATTCCAGGGGAAGGAAGGGGACTCCTGATGCCTCTCCTGGCTGGATTTGTGCCGGGGAGGAGCAGGGGGGAGAGGGGACAGCCCGTCACCTCGGGGGGCCAGGCCAGCTCTCAGATGCCGAGCGGCTGAAAAATCTCCGAATTTAGCATAACCTTATTGACATCAATTAAAGTGGCAAATTGGAAATATTTGGAGCCTGGCAAGTGGTAAAATGAGCCCTTTATCCCCCACCAGCGGCCTGGTGAGCTATTGTGCAGAGGATACATTCTCTGGAAGGACACAAGAGGGGTTGTATAGAACCACGGCTCCCCTTCCTGCTCACCCCGACACCTTCCTCAGCCCCCCTCCCTCACCTTCCTCGAGCAGGGGCTTAGGCTGAATGACCAGCTATGCTCTGGCCTCTGCTTTCTAAAGCTTCTCCTCCCCCCCGCCCCGGAAAGGACTCAGGAGTCCTGCAAAGATGCTTTCCCTTGATGTAATGCCACCTCCTGACTCAGCTGGCCTGAGATCCTTCCCAAGAATTTGTCTGGGAGGGGAATTCGGGAAGCAGGGGTGGCTGGACCCCCGTGGAGGTGGGGAGGTGCTGGGGAGGGGGTTAGTTAAAAAGCCTGGAAAATCAATCCAGCCCCCACCACTGGGTTTGTCTGCAGTGTGGTACAGAGAGGCAGGAACAGGTTTTGTCCATGCTGAGGAGAAGCAGTGCAGTGGCAGCAGCACAGAGCTCAGACAGGCTCCGTTTGCCTTCTCCTCCTCCAGGGTTTTCAGCCTGCACTGAGCTTAGAGTTTGCTACTGGTCTCCAAAAGTTAAAACTGGCCTAGTTGTCTCTTCACCACGGGGGCACACAGCACTTCAGCCAGAGCCTAAATTACCTCCAGCTCTCCAGACCCTCTGGGCACAGCTTCTGAATCACAGCAATTGAGCCTGGAGGTATCTAGATGAAGTTGTTTCACCATAACCCTGTGTAAAATGCACCCGTGGAACTCCCTGCTCCAGGACAGCCCAAAGACTGGAAGACTGGGGGATGAAGAAAGGAAATTGCATTTAAATATGCAAGGCAGGGTGGATTAATATGAGGCTAGGGCTGACACGCTTTTCTGCATGGCTGTAACATAAACCTCCCTGCCCCAAGGCTCGTTCAGGGGGAAACCACAACGTGCAGCCCAAAGGTTGGTTTGCCAGCTGCAAAGTTGTTTGGAACCTTCCACTGAAGCCAACCTCTAAACTTTGATCTGGCTCAGCCACGAATCCCCTCGAATCCTCCTCGATCCTGCCCGCTGCAGGCAGACCTCAGAGCTTCAGCATTGCCTTGGTTGTAGGTGTTACACCCTGCACCTCTTCCCCAGGACACCCACACACACAGCAGCCACGAGACGTTATTGGATTTCATTGGCAAGCAGCATCAGATGTTTAAAACAATAAACATCCTTCTTGCACAGGCGACCCTGTGAAGGATGAGTTGGTTTTGGAAAGCTCCAGAGCAGGCAGCACCGAGCTGGGCTGTTTCTCCTCTGTTTTCCTGAGCTGTCCAGATCTGGCAGCGCTGCCCTGCAGGTGCAGGAAAGAAATCCTGTGCTATGAAATGAAGGGTGACTGGAACCACTCACGGAGCAGAGGGTTTTCCAATGCTCTCTCTCTCTCCCTCCTGGCCATCTCCCCAAAAGAGTCAGCTGCTTTATATTACTCAAGAGAAAATAAAAGGCTCTTAAAGCAAGCAGAAGTCATATTAACACTTCCGCTAAGGCCCTTTTAAAAAGAAAGGGGGATGTAAAGCAATGTTGGTAAATGAAACCCAGATTCACACTCTTCAAATGCAGAGGAGCTGAGACTGGAGAAGGCACTTGCACAAATCCTACTAAAGACAGTAACTGGCTTTAATCAGTCAGAATTGGGGCTGATTTCTAATCCCAGCTCTGCTACTGACTCACAAGGGCTTGTGCAAGTCACTTAAGCTAGGACTCAACTCAACTAACCTTAGCCGTGTGAAGTTAAGTTTCTAGTCCCTGCTAATCCTCCAGAATCCCTCTACAGAGAGACTGACACTCTGAAGGACAATTCATCCCACCCTAAGACCCCTTTCTGAAGAAGACAGGCTGAATTTCCCTCTGGAAATCCATGGTGGAGCCCAGGGATGCCAGCACTTCTTCACGACGGTGCCAGGGTGGTGAACAGATATGTAACTGTATGGAGCCTGGAGAGGGGAGGTGCTGGAAGGTGGCTACAAGACACATGTCCCTGCTGGATGCTCCCATGGAGGTAGGGTGGCTGAGTGCTGCAGGTGACCCCTGGGAGAGGCTGTGGGGCTCAGCTGAGCCGGGAGCCCCAAAGATCTCCCTGCCCTCTTCAGCAATGCTGTGCCAAGCCTCTGCCTTTTCCAGGCACGTGGAAAGCAATCTGGAGCTTGGCTCCCCTGAGACACTGTTTGCAGAGGTTTATCAGAGGCCAGCATCCAATCTTCACCACCTCAGGACAGGAAGGTGTTAGGATGAACCAGAGTGAACCAGAAGCTTGTGCTGGCTCTTCCCTACGCAGCCACCCAGCACAGATAACCCTGCACGAGCCCTCCAGCCTCGGCAGATCTGTGTTATCTGACTTCTTGTTTCAGCTGGATAAACTCATTTTCCAGGCAACTTTTGAACTTAGGAAAGTCTGGGGCATCTGGAGAAATCCCTTCCTCAAGAATGCAAAGTCCTTTTCCCTTTTCTTTTTGACCTTGCTTTCTTATAATTTATTACTTCTTGGTGCATTATCATCACTAACTAAAAATCAATACCCACTACACATCTGTAAGGTTTTATCTGGAGGGAAATCTGCTACCTGTCCATCACAGTGATTGACAGCCTTCCCTTTCCCCTCCCTCTCATCACTTGTGTGCCTCCCTTTCCCCATCTCCTTCCCCTTTGCTGCTGTCCCAAATCAGTCACAGGCGTGGCGTGGGTTTGCACTTCAGGCTAAGTCAATAACCACCGTGGTGCCAGGAGCCTTCGGCCTTGGTTCTACCCTTTCTGGAGGTCATTTGTCATGGGGGAGAGGCACAGGGGTCTTGATGTGTTGGGGAGACCAAGGTTAATGCACAAAGACCCTCCTGGATGAAAGAGCCAACCCCCCCCATCTCGCCTCCTGCTGCTGCCTCCCTCCTCACCCTCATCTCTGCAGCTCCCCCCTTGTTCCTCCCCCCCCGGGACGTTTCATCACTCTCTCCCATACTTTAAAAGAAGGGGAGTTAAAAAAATGTAATTAATTCCCTCCATTTCTGAGCTGGCCCTCAGGGCCTCTGGCCGTGGAAACTGTAGCAGGGGAAATGTGCACCCTTTATGATAAACGAAGGCGGCTTTGGAAAGGGAAGTGCAATTAGGACCTTCAATCTGTGCAATCAGGCCTTCAGATTTTAGGGTTGGGGGTCCTGGGGGGGGCCGTTGGGTGTGTTGGGAGGGGCTGGAGGGGCAGATAAGTGATGGGGAGAGAGATTGCTTAGATAGAGAAGGGTGTGAGCGCATCGGGGAGGGGAGAACATAAGTTTCATGACCAAACCATGACCTGGCTGCTGCACCTCACTGGTTTCTGTGGTCAGGGGCTCTATGGGAAGTATCAGGGCAGCCCAGGCCCTGCTGGACAAGCTGTACATCCTCAAAAGTCCCTACTGCTTTGCATTAGCAGCCTGCTTTAGGCTTGCTAAGATGCCCAGTGGATGGACACACCGAGTCCTGGGCTTCATATCTACACTTGGTGTTGCTACGCTGCCCCACGACCAGGAAGACACAGGAGTTGTAAGATCCAACTCAAGCAAACAAAAAGCTGGGGAGGCAGGAGAGTGAGGACAGCATTTTCCAGAGAGACCCCTGATTGATTCTGTGGTGTCTCCATTTCTGGACATTCGATTTGACACAGTGCAAAGCATCCAAAATCAGAGGCTGCCTTAGAAAAATGCTGCGTTCAGAAACTGCTGAGCCTGGCTAAGTGCTGAATAAAGGGAAGACGTAATGATCTGCAACTAGCTGAAGGGTGTTAACTCCAGAGAAGCTGCTGGGTGGTCCCAAAGGGATGCAAGCTGGGTACCAGGCAGAAATGGAAAGGGGAAAACCAGAGGAAGGGTCTCCTGCTAGTGGGCAGCGTTGCTGAGCCTGTGGTTCTGCTTTCCTAGGAATGGGTAGAAATCCTCTCTCTGGGAAAGGCTGGGAATGTGATCAGGTGGAATATTTGATATCCCATTGGGCAAAAAGCACCCAGAAATTCTGTGCTGCAAAGAGTGTCTGCAGGCAGACATCTCCCCTTGTTTCTGTTTCTGTGCTGTGAGCATTTACATCACTTCCTAGGGAGTGGAAACTCTGACAGGAGCCTGAGGGTCGTGCTGAGAAGTGTGCTGGAGCTTATGGATTTACTAACAACATGGCCCAAGCTAAAGATCTGCTCTGAGCTCCTCCAGGAGGACTTGGTCTCTGCCATTTGTGGTTGATACAGCTTCTGCTCTGGGTAGGTCGTGCTCTGTCCTCCAAGACTGTTCTTATCTACTTGGTGGGGACCCAGTTTAATCTTTCCCATCTTTATTTTCCAGCCTGTTCAGCTAATCTTTTCCTCCTCTCCTGCAGAAGGCAACCCTTCTTCACATTAATGCTTTTTGATCTCTGTGGATTCATTTTCACTTGGTGGGAAGAGGAAGAGTCGATTATTCTATACATACATTAAATGGAAACAAAATGAAGAGGTGACTGTAGGACTACTGAAAGCTAAAGAAAGAGTTGGGAGGAGATAAATACAGTTTCCCCAAAGATCTTCACTTGAAAGGAGGATAAATATATGCAAATATGCCCCTAGGTAGGACTAAAATGACTTATGTAGCAATCACTAACACTGCACTCACAAAACCAAGCAATTAATTTTGAATATTTTCTAAATCACTAGACCCAGCTGAGTTGTATCCCAATATGCCAAACCAACCCAGTAAGTACACCCATTACATTTGATTTTGCATCTGGGCCAAGGAATCAGACAGTGTTTCACACTTCTTGCACCTAGAAGATGTTTGACCTGGGTTAATTGGAGTCTCTTCCATCTAATGGCACTTCCAGCTGAATTTTGGAGGCAGAGAAGTGAACTCACAGTAACCTTCCTTAAGGGTAACTTCACTGAATTCGAGCACAGTCCTGATTCATACTGGTGTAAATGAGCAGGTGACTTAACTCTCTATTTCTGTTTTGTTGTGGCTTAAAGTTTAAGAAACCTGGTGCCCCACAGCCTCATCTGGGCAGGAATTTATAATCCATCCATCCGTGTGTTACTGGTGCTAAAGAAAACTGTGTTATGAGCACGAGCTAACAAAATCCCACCAGCCCTTCCTGCTGTGCAAGGACTCCAGGGCTGATGTAGCTGCTGCTGCATAGAAGGGACATCTCCTTTCCCTAACCTTCCCCCCTCTGCTGGAAAATATGTGGGGGCCAGTGAAAAGCCCTTCCCAGGGCCACACGAAGCGTGTCAGAAGCGAAGCCTGGAACAGAACACGATGTCCCTGAATTCTTTCTGCTGTGTCTGGGACAGGACCATAACAGATCCCTTCAAAGGGGTCCAAAACGGCTCCTGCAGGCTTGTGTTTGAACAGTTTGGCAGTGAACAATAAACCCCAAAATATCATCAATGCCTTCCAGTGACTTAAAACATCTGAAGGATGTTTCAGCCCCGTAGGGGAGTGGTCTGGGACACAGCGGGTGAAATGGAAATGAGCGTTGGTGTCCTAAAACAACCCTGTTCACTCAACGGATGGAAAACTGCCACACACTTAGGATGGAAAGGGCTTGGGGAGGTGCTGGGGGTGAGATGGAGCTGGGGATGCAATGGTGAGCTGCGGCAAAGCAGATCGATGCAGGCTGCACAAGGGGAGGAGTAGGAAAAAACAGGCGATGGGAAGTTATTACCTGATTGTTCAAGGCTATGGTGAGGTTCCACCTGGAGCACTGCATCTTGTTTTGGGCACCCTGCTTCTGTAGAGATGTACAAATTATGGAGAAGGTCTAAAGAAAAGTTTCTAAGCTATACAAAAGAATGGGAAGGTCTTAGCTGTTAAGGGTAAGCGGAATTGCTTAGGTATGGATGGTCTGGGAAAGAGGAGGGGGCTCTTTGTGCAGGAATACAGAAGCACCACGGGGTTGTACATCCAACAAGGGCTACGAGAAATCCTATGGCAAAAGTGGAGTTTGGAGAGGAAGGGCAGAGGCATCACTGTGAATGGGAATTACATTAAACACTGCTTGATTCAGAAACACGAGGCGCTATCCCTGGCGTTAGGGCACCACACTCAGCTATCCCTTAGCTAAAAAAGCTTGTGTAATTTTGGAACTCACAAAGTCACCAGAAAGAAAGCAGAAAGACACAACCATGGGCAAACTGGAACTGCTAAACATTTCCAAACCAGAAGGACCCGGGTTAGGTTTGGTGGGAACGGGCTGAGCTTGTGTCTTTTCTCCCACTGATGGCAGGTGGGACATGAAAAGCTTTCAGGGCTTGGTGAGAGATCCAAAATAGCAAGAAATAAACAAACACCCCCTAAGGTTTCCTGCTCAATCAGCCCTAAATCTGTTGCAGTGCAGTGAGCAGCAGCAAGGTGAGGAGATCACGCAGCCCAGCAAACCCCCAGCAAATTAAAACTGGTTTATAAACTTCTGTCCTTCCTCTCCGCAGCACGTCGGCAGAGCCTAACAAAGACAACCCCAAATTCACCCAGAGGTCTCCTCGTCCCCTCCTCCCTTTCCATTCCTCTCTCTCTCATTTTATGATGATTTTTTTCCCCCCATTTCTCAGCTAAGCTGCTCTGGGCTCGCTCACTATCACAACCCCCCGCGGACACTGGTAATGGAGTGCGGGTGCTGACTTACTGCTTCCAAACAAGATTTCCTGAGATCCTTTGAGTCTGCTCCATGCCCCCCCTCCTCCCCTGCTTTTCTCCCTCTGTCTCTCTCTTTTTGGAGAGTGGAGGGGAGCCTCTATAAATGTGAAAGGAGCTGCACTACAAAGAATCCCCCCGAGTGGCATATCCCAGCCCCAGGCGAAGCTGCTCGGTGCACTGATAGTCCTGCATATCTGCTCTAGGACTCCTCTTTCTCTTCCCCTCCTTCTTTCTCTGATCAATCGAGGGCTGTAATCAGTTAAGGTCCAGCTTAACTGCAGTGTAAGATACACCAGTTAAGCAAAGCCGATGCCTCCAGGGTTCCCATGGTAAATACAGAGAGGTCATGGGGAGATGAATTAACCCTGATAAGTTCAGCAAGTGCAGGGCTCGCACCGAACACTTAATAACTCGAGCTGCCAAAAGAATGGAAGAAAGGGAAAATCCAAAGTGTTTCCTATTGCCAGCTCCTCTGCTGCTGCTTTCTCCCCTCTCTCAGTTCCCTGCTTTCCCAAGAAGGGCTCGGTGCATTTTTAAGGTGAGGGTTTCTCTTTTCAGCTCACCCTAATGAAGGAACAACCCCCACCCTGATGCGGTCTACGAGCATCTCGGCTCAACTTAAGTCTTCTGAGGTTACCACAGGGGTGAGTTTTTAAAGTCAGGGCTTCTTTTCCCCTCACTCACAGGAAAATCACAGCTCCCGAATCCAAGGAAATGCCTTTTGCAGCCCTACATAGTGCCATGTGCTCTTCCTTCAGCTTCAGCTTCAGCTTCTCTCTGCTGCTAGGGAGCACTGTGGTATTTTCAAAGACAAGGAACTGCTTTTTAGGGTTTTTTTTTTTGCTAAACATGAACCCAAACCCTCAGGAGATCTGAGCTCGGGGATAATGGAGCTGCAGCCAGCAAGGTGTGGAGTCTGCTGGTACGGAGGTGTTTGTGCCAACAAATAGGAGAAAAGAGAAGAGAAAAAAGTGTGGATCCTTGCTGAAAACACTGGCTTTAATAAAGGATTACCTCTGCAGCTAAGATGTTCTTGCTTTCCCTGGTTTTCTCCATAGAAGGGCTTCTCCTTTCTCTCCAGAAATGTCCTTTCTCAGAGATGGACCAAGACAAAATGAGCCCTTTGTGTTCATTCTTTGTAATCACCTTTACACTAAGTTCATGCCGTGCTGGATCCAAAGAGATTTTAGTTTCATAATGCCCTTCTCGAAGAGGAGGCTGAGGGTGCTCAGATGGTCAAGGGAACTTTCCAGTGCAGGACATTGCCTGCTTCCATTTCTGAAACCCCAGAGCTCATTCCTTCCCCCCAAGATGAGAGAAATCTGCCAGGGTTTGGTCACCACCAAATCCGACCTCAAATTCTACCCGGTCTTAATCCTGAACTCCTGACTCGAGCTGCACACAACAGGGGGTTTGGATCCAAATACCACTGCATGGGCTCCTGCCTAATTGGACATTGGCCCACTAGGCATTACAGATAGGGGAAAAAAAAAGCCATGTAGGATTTATTAAAAACGATGCAGACACACAAAGAGCAGAACAAAATCTTTAACCAGAAGCGATAAGAAAGCCCTAAAGGATTGGAGTTGAGATAAATATCCCTCTTTGAGTCCTCCAGCTCTTTCAAAGCTATTTGGGCTGGAGTTTTCCTGTGGTGTTATAGGTGCTTACTTAAGCAGGGGATGAGATTAATTCTTCCCTGGGTATTTTGGCACTCCTGAACCCGGGGTCTGCCAAGGAGCAGCACAAATCTTGATAAGTTCCCAATGATTATTCAGTAGCCCTCATAAACAGGTGAAATCTTTGAACAAGGACATTTAGAAGCAGAAGCTCGTGGGCTAACACATCATTAACTGTGCTTCCTTCTTGTTGGCCTGGCACAATTTGATTTGGGCTGTGTCTGAAACGGCTCCAAACCCAATGATGATTTTCCAATGATGACACAAAGCCAGCGAGAAGCGATCTGGAGCTGCAGAGCAGCCTGTTTCCAAAACCTTCCTTTTCTTATGGGCAGCAATTAATGCCTTGAATGATGTGATTTTTTTTCAGGAGAAAAAGATAGGCTGCTGAAAGGTAGCTGGCTGCTGGCGCCGAAGGGAAAGGTCTTCCTCAGCTCATTAAAATTAAACCTCTTCCAAATGAAAACAGCAATGCACTTGCTCAGTGGGCACGTAACCCAGCCCACAGCTCACTCCTCTGTGCAAATGCAAGCAAAGAACTTTATACTTTAACCCCACAGCTCCCGGCTGAGCTACGAGCTACAAGCTACAAAAATATCTTGATCTAAAGCCTCCAAAAAGTGGCAAAACCTCTAACTTGGTGGATAGTTGTTCCCCTTTGCCTGTTCTCCAAGGGCAAGAGGGAAGGGATCACACCCTTCTGTTCCTCCAGCAGAGTTTTTAAGGCATCTCCTGCGTGCAGAAGTTTAAAAGCATACAAGCCACTGCTGATCCAGAGATAAATGGTGGAAAAGGGATTAGAGATACTTAGCGGAGGAGAGGGAAGACTCAGGAAGGGCTGATTATTTTAAAGATATGACTATTTAAAGATAATGATTGCATAAATTTAATTAATGCATTTTCATGCTGCAAATGGCCGTTTTGTAATTAATGTATCTGGCCTCGCTAAGCATGGGAGATCACATCTCCCAGCCCCCCCCTTCCCTTCTCCAGCTCCCCCCCTCTGCCTCTCGTTTAATGAAAGACAGAAAGCAGATGACAGAAACAATTTGTCAGCCAGTACGGGTGTCAGATGCCTAATTGGTTGCGCTGAGTTAGTGGAAAGTAAAGGGGGAGAGGGTCGA
Source organism: Merops nubicus (assembly GCF_000691845.1). Taxonomy (NCBI): domain Eukaryota; kingdom Metazoa; phylum Chordata; class Aves; order Coraciiformes; family Meropidae; genus Merops; species Merops nubicus. Next base: position 65,034 of record NW_008607322.1, on the reverse strand, counting down.
GGCTGGAGGGGGGGCGAGTTCTTTCCTCTTTATCCGAGGCTTCAGGGTGGGTGTCTGTACTGGGGAAAGGGGGGGGGGAAGCGAGAGGGTGAAAGTGTTTCTTGTTAATTGATGGAGATTAGGACACAGATTGGCTGTGGCAGGGACTGGGCAGTGACAAGAAGGGGACAGGAGAGGCTGGTTA
>NW_008607322.1:61853-64796 GCF_000691845.1 Merops nubicus | reverse complement strand
CGGCAGCGTTGACAACACCGGCGGTTATCTCCCGAGCCCCCCTCTCCTGCTGCACCCCAGCACCCCCTTATGACTGCTGAGGGGAGAGATTAGGGCTCAGCTCTCCTCCTTTTGCTTTCCACCCTCCAGCTTTGAGAGGAATCAGGACTTTGGCAGCAAGTTTGGGAGCCTGGGAAAGGGTGCCGTGCAGGGGAGGTGCAGGGCTGAGGCCACGGGCAAAGCAGGAGGGCTGAAGCCCAAAATCAACACCACTACCTGGGACTTGTTTGCCCCACACCTTGCCCTGGGTTCAGACCCTCAGAAAAATCTCCACGTCCTGTCTCCTCCCAGCCCCACCCCACTATGGGACTGTCTTAAAAAGCAGAAGCTGAAGCCAAGCTGGAGTTAATGTATGTACCAGCTGGTGCCTGAGCTTTGTGGGTGCATTTGGGTCACCAGGAAAAAAGCCCCTGTCTGATTAACTCTCCCCTGGTCATTACGTGGAGAAGAAAACCTCTTGTCTCCACAAAAAGGCCCCAGAGTCTGGAGCTTTCAGTATCATGGAGCTGCCCCCCCTGAATCCAGCAAGAGCTGAGCACCCCGACCCTTCAGACACCCCCCAAAAAGCAGCAGGGGAGCAGGAAAGCAGCATCCAAAATCACACCTACGTACAGAGCAGAAAGGTGGCTCATTTCTGCCACGTTCTTCTTTTCTTCCAAGGTTTCTGTGACCTGCTTTCATGTGCAGAGCAGAGCTGCCACCTCCCACCTTACAAAAATGGCAAAATGAGCCCAATAAAGGCTAAAATTTGAGACGTTGCAGGAGTTTATGGGGGAGCAGGAATTTGAACAGCCCCAAAACAAGGCTGAGGTCCTCATTCCAGGCAGCCTTGTAGTAGGTTAAGCACAGAAACGAGGTGGACTTCAAAACCTTAGGACCATGTGATGCTGTTTAGGGTATCTACAGACCTTTCCCTGGAGGATAAGAGGAAGTTTTACAAAGGTGGGAACAGTTTTATGGGCTCTGTTTCACTGCCACACACCAAGGAGGTGATGAGTAGAGAAGCACGAGGAAAAAGAGGCAGGAACAGAAAATGTTGAGTTTCCATGCTGGGCTCTGATAACATCCAGCCTGAAGTAATGAAAACACTACTAAGCTTCTGCATTATACTACAGGTCCCTCCAGAAAAGGTTCACAAAGGGTTGACAGGTGATGAATAAATGTTATAGGAGAGATAAACAGCATTTTCTTTCAGATGAAAGACAGCTTTTCAAAAAGGAGAATAAACAAAATAAATAAAAATAATGAAAATGAGCATAAATGCCAGTGGAAAGGAAATGGGTGAGGGATGCAAGTGCCAATACAAACTTCTGATCAAAAGATCAAAATGAATTAAACCACTGTGATTTGTAATAAAAAAAATTAGTGAAAATAAAATATCCAGCTGTAACATTTTTGTCCTTTTCTTTAAAAAGAGAGACAAAGAAACTCTCTAGAGTGTGTGGAATGAAACGAAATCATTTTGCTTTTCCTAAAATGTCCCAGCAACCCGTCCCTCATCCTTTCTGTTGCAGGGAGAGGAGGTTGCCAACACACGACAGGATTTGGGGATGTACAGTGAAGGGTCCTATTGCTCTTTAGTTGTGTTGCAATGACACTGAAGTGTGGCAGGTGAGGAGCACAAGATCCTGCAAAACAAAATCCCAGAGCCCCCAGAGGCCAGGTATTTCAGCTCTGGGGACTGGCTGGCTCCCCTCAGCCTGGCTCTCCTTCCATTCCCATCCCAAGAGGGCAAATCCAGAAGAAAAGGAGAAGGAGAAGGGGAAGGGGAAGGAGAAGGAGAAGGAGAAGGAGAAGGAGAAGGAGAAGGAGAAGGAGAAGGAGAAGGAGAAGGAGAAGGAGAAGGAGAAGGAGAAGGAGAAGGAGAAGGAGAAGGAGAAGGAGAAGGAGAAGGAGAAGGAGAAGGAGAAGGAGAAGGAGAAGGAGAAGGAGAAGGAGAAGGAGAAGGAGAAGGAGAAGGAGAAGGAGAAGGAGAAGGAGAAGGAGAAGGAGAAGGAGAAGGAGAAGGAGAAGGAGAAGGAGAAGGAGAAGGAGAAGGAGAAGGAGAAGGAGAAGGAGAAGGAGAAGGAGAAGGAGAAGGAGAAGGAGAAGGAGAAGGAGAAGGAGAAGGAGAAGGAGAAGGAGAAGGAGAAGGAGAAGGAGACGGAGAAGGAAAAGGAAAAGGAAAAGGAAAAGGAGAAACCTCTTCCTCTGCAACATCAGGATGAGATGGAAATGGCCTCAAGTTGCACCAGGGGAGGTTTCGATTGGATTCTAGGAAGAATTTCTTCCCTGAGAGAGTGGTGAGTTACTGGAAGGGGCTGCCCAGGGAGGTGCTGGATTCACCACCCCTGGAGGGGTTCAAAACCAAGTAGATGTAGCACTTGAGGCAATGGTCTAGTAGGTAGGGAGATGTTGGGATGAAAGTTGGACTTGATGATCCTAGAGGTCCTTTCCAACCCTAGTGACTCTGATTCTATCAAGAGAGCAGAACCCAAATCTGATCCAACCCTAAGAATGAGAAAAAGGGCCTGAGGTGCTGCCGATAAAACAGACGGGTGGGAATTAGTGATGAACTCCTTCCAAAAATCCACCACGCACAGGCACTGAAGAAGAACTCAGCGTTTCCTCCTTCCACGAACACAACCCTCCCCCCCAGGACGATCTATTGTGTATTAAACAAACACTAAATGATTACAGGCAACATATTGGCTGAGGGGAAAAAAAAAGCAGCAGGCTGCGGTGAGCTGCGCCTGTCACGTCACCGCTCCTGCTTGGCAAATAACTTCTAATGCACAATTGGTATTTATTAGATGACATACAACAACTGTCTCATTAAATCAGGGCTTGAGCAGAGGCCGGAAGTCTTAATTTAAAGTGTCACCAGCTATTGAAATCAGATGGTTTAGGCAGGAGAGGAGCGAA
>NW_008607322.1:52080-61834 GCF_000691845.1 Merops nubicus | reverse complement strand
GAGAGGGGAAAAAAAGTAGGGAAACGGTGCGTGGTCCTAACCCCCCTTTTGAAAGGGGGTCGGAATTTTCCTCCTGGTTTGGGCAGCGCTTGGAAAAAATGTTTATTGTGCTTTTGCACTTTCAAACTCCCCCCCCTAATAAACGGTTGGGCACCTTTCAGGGTGTTTTAAATGCAGCGTCGAAAGCAAAGGTTAATGCTGGAGATTGCATTGCAATTGAAAACGCGGCCACCGGTAAATTTGGTTTGTTTAGAGTGGAAATGCTTGAACTGCTGTAGAGGGGTGGTGGGTGGGAGAGCGTGGGGAGAAGAGGGGAGGGGGTGGGAGATGCTCCCTGAGCCCCGGCTCCTCTCCGGGCCAAATTAAATTTCAAAGTTTAATGAGTTGCGAAGGGCGCTGGATAAAAAAAAAAAACCCATCCCCAAAGTGAAGAGCCAGAGCAGAAAAAAAAATCCCACCCAACCCCAAACCGTCAGGGAAGGGAGCGAGTGAAAAATGTCAGGGCAAATTGCTCTTGACAGTGTTAATATCTGCACCTCATAGCAATAATTACATGTAAATAAATAGTGAAATAGCTCTCAGCTGGAGTCTGTACTCCGAGTGCAGATGCCACTAACAGCCAGCTGGGGACCTTTCGCTCTTCCACTGCCTTTGCCCCCCCTTTTTCCTCCTTCCCCCCTCCTCTTTTCATCTATGCCAGAGCTGAGAGAGCGATTGCAGAGGCTGCAGATCTGGTCACAGCCCTCCTCTGTTTCTCGTGGCACCACCACGTCCTCTCCCTCTTCATGTCCCCCTCCCAGCCAGGGCTGCTGCAGGGTGTAGGCTGTAAGGAACAGGTCGTTGCTTTTCAGCCCTTCCCAGGGAAAAATGAGCTTGCTGGATTCACGCCTGGCTGTCGTGTGAGTAGAGCTGAGGGGCTGGGAATGGTGTGGTTAACTATCCTCCCCTCGCTGTGGGCTCCTAAAAATGTCAGAAGGGATGGAGCTATCTGTTTCAAGCACTGGGATTATGTTCTGCTTATCACCAAGGTTGTCTGTATTTCAAAGGGACGCTGGAGAACATGTGGTTTGGCATCAGGGTGCAAAAAGATGCTTCATTTCCACAGGAGACCAGCTCCCAGTGCTATCAGTAGCATCCACAGAGATTTATAAGCCTGAGCCGGTGGCTCCAACCCTTGCCCAAGCACAAAATGCACTTCTACAAACTCAAATGATTCCTTCCAAGGGCATCACTGCAAAACCATCCTGGTCCAAGCAAGGGGAGGGGAATAAAGCCACCACACCATCTGCATCGCTGGGGAAGGTGGGCTGGAATCTGTCAGCACCACTCCTGGTTCCCCAGGCTGCGGGGCTTGATGGCAGCCTAAGAAATCATGACTGACATGGAGAGGGTGAATATTAATTGACTGTTCACTGCCATTTCCAGAATGAGCCCTTGAATGAAGGTAGGAGGGGTGAGATATGAAGCAAATGAAATGTTTCCCTCACATAGAGTCAACCTGTGGGACTCCTGGCCACGGGAAGCAATGGGTGCTAAACTGTGTGGATTGGAGAGGAGGTTGGGTGAGTACTTGGAAAGGTCCATGGAAGATTACCAGGCAAACTGGTTTGTTTTTTTTTTAAGGAACTCCTCTGATTTAAAAGGAGTGAGTGGCCAGGAGAGCACCGTGCTCTTGATCCTCATGAGGTGCCTGCTAGTGGCAAACTGGTTTGTTTTTTTTTTAAGGAATTCCCCTGATTTGAAAGGAGTGAGAGGCCAGGAGAGCACCCTGCTCTTGATCCTCACGAGATGCCTGCTAGTGCTCACTCCTGGAGAGGACCCACTGAGCCATGCAGAGCTTGGCCCCAACAACTGTGATTGTGACCGAGCTCCCAGGAGCTCCAAGGGAAAAATCCCATCATCTGCCAGGCACTTGGTTAATATGGCTAAAGGACTGTGGACATCCAAGGGGGGAGGGTGGAAAGGAGACCTCCAAAGGGCTGGAAATAACCACACAGCTACACAGAAATACAGAACTACTCAGTACGAAGCATTTTTACAGAGAAGGCCTTTGGGGCTAGCAAAGGGCCTTGGCAAAGGCTCAGGTTCCTACCTTACACTTAAGCAGGATAAAATCTCTATGCCTCTGTTCTTGGCCTTGGAGATAACAACCTTCCCCGTGGTACCGTGAGGAGAAACACACCCCAGGATGATGAGATGCTCAGATATTACGATGAAAGTCTTAGATAAAATTAAGCTCATTATTTTTAGCTCTATTCTCTTTCACTCAGTCAATTTATCTCTCCGTGTCCTCAGTTTAGTTCCCAGCCTTACAAATCCAGGTCTAACTGTGAGCCACAGGGCTCTGCTGACCATCTAGCAGACCTGTGATGCTCAACTCCCCCAATTGAAGGTGGTGTGTGCCCGGCCCTGATGCCAAAAGATGCCACAGACACAGCTCACCAGCCACTCCTTAACCAACATCACTCCGGGGCTGAGCTACTAGACCAAAGCAGATAAAAAAATTAAAATAACCTGATAATTAAAATACTGATAGGAGGGAGCTGTTCCTACAGAACCAGAGCCTTGTGGAAGGAAGAAAAGCTTTGAGGGTTTTCCTTTCGGCTAATGAAATTCACAACACCACCCCACACTGCACCCAGCAACAAACACAGCTCCATTCTTTGGAAAACAAATATGTTCTTTAGAGCTTCCTGGTTGTCAAACACCTTTTTGTTTAGCTCAACAACTAATCCACTTATCGGAGGATAAAGCTGCCAGTGAATCACCAGTATGATAAAAGCATGCACAAAATTAGCAAAAATTTGCCTATGGCTCCTGCACATTTAACAAACACCAGCTAAGAGAAAAATGATTCCTTCTTTTTTTTCTTTTTTTTTTATATTTTTTAAATAACTGAGATCCCCAGGAGAGATTCTGTCAGATAGTGGCTTTTATTTTGCTTGCAGTTTTTTTTCCCCCCCCCGTCTCTCTCTCTTCCCATATAACCCCAGCACTGAGGCTGGGAGATGCTGGGAGCTGATATGAGAGCCACGGAAATTGGCAGTATTTGAATAAGCAAGAGATGCAGCAGGGTAAAATTTTAATAAGTTGAGGGGGTTTTTTTTACATTATAAAGAAAAAAATAGTGCTCAGGCATCGACTGCTTCTGTAGGACCTCAGCAGTGCTGGAGGCTTGGCTGCTCGTGAGGTTGTAACACCTCTAGGATGCTGGATTGGTCCTTCCCTGCTCTTCAGTGTGGTTTGTAGCCCTGTATGATTTTAGGCTCTCCACATTCCTGCATGGTGGATCCACCCAAATTCTCCCTGTTACATGGATGGGGAAACCACTGCAGACAAGAGGAAGGAGTTTACCAGGGTTGGGCAACCAAGCTAGCAGCAGGGGACGTGAGTCTCATGACTTCCAGACTTCTGCTGCCACAAATATCAAATCACCTTCCCTCCCTTGAGCTCTTCCACCAAAACCTTTGGCAGGACCTTGGAGAACATTAACTGGGTAAATGGGATTTACCTGCCCTCTGAAATCCACTCAGCTACATACGCCTTGGGAATTTCTCCAGTGTGGATGTGTCCAGAGATGCTCTGGTGAGATTTCCAGCATTCCTGGACACCCTTATGAACCAGTGTGTGAGAAAGAAGGAAAGAGAACTCCTTAGATTTGAATTCTAGCAAAAAACTTGTTCCAATAAAGACAAAATAAATCTTTCTGTGGTATCAACAGGCAGTGATCCAGTTTAACTGAGGTCTGACTCATTTTCTGAAGATCCCTGTCTCTCTGCCCTCATCATACAGAGCATGTAAGATGACTGAGCCCCTAATGGAAGTGTATTAGTTAAGAAGAATGAATTTGGATGATATTCTTTCTTTGTTACCTTTAAATGATGACCATCTGAAAGGGAGAATCACCACAGTGTGACTATGCTGCCTTCAGGATGACCAAAATGAAGCTACCATAGCTCTTATTGGTCAGGAACCAACCCAAGCTGACTGACACACTGGGCAGCAGCCAGACCTTGCACCACACAGAGCTCACAAACTTCTTCAGAGCCCACCTCCAATGCCTCAAGTCAGTTCAGATGATGAGAATGCTCCCTTGATCCTAAATCCTTATTTTCCTGGACCGTATCAACCTTAGCTGGACATTTGCATCACTGTAGATCAGGAAGAAGACATGGTTAGTTCAGAACTGCAGCCAAGCTGGAAGAACTGGGAGAACTGGGAGAACTGGGGGCTTTGAAGGGTTCTGGCTGTACTCTCTAAGCACACATCTTTACTTGCAAGTACTGTGAGCACAAGGGGTGCTGGAGGTGAAGATCTGCCACTGTTCCAGGCCACAAGAGCCTGACTGGAGAGAACCTCATGCATTCCAATATTCTCCTTTTTTCCCCCCTAACTTTGCCTGGGCTTGAACAGGACCACAGCACATGAGGAGGGGAGCATTTAGGGGAGCTGGGAATTAATCAAGAGGCACCCACCTGTCAGGCTGGTATCTGGAACTAAACAGAAACACTTGCTGGTGCTTGACCTCTTGCCCTCCAGACAAGCCTGCAGCTCTTGAGTGGTTTGAGAAACCCTCTGGCAGGGACTGCAGCTCTGAGACCCCGGGTGAAATAAAGCAAGAGGAGCAGGCAAGGAGGGACACAGGAGCTGGGCTGGGAGTCAGGGGGGAAGGAGGAAGAGGCTGTTGCTGGTGGGGTTGATGGGGAGACTGGCAATCTTCTGGCATGGCCAGGAGAACATAGCTGGAGAGCTGGTGTAATGATGTGGACAAGATGGGAAAAACCAGAGCATGCAATGGGTTGGCCAACAGGCCAAGTTGGCCTCGGGTGTCTGAGGCTCAGTGCTGTAGGTAGGAGAAGCTGGACAGTAAAATACACTGGAGCTATTTAGAATCAAATATCCTCAGGACTTTCTGCATATCCCCTGGATGAGGTTTGGGTTGGGTGAGATATATTTGATACCTCAGTGAGTGCTGATTAACAGTCCAGCACGTTCCAGTGTTAAATCAGCCTTTCTTCTAGTTAACAAAGGCCAAAACACTCTGCTGGTGACCATTCAAACAGTGAAACCTAAGGCAATGCAAACTCTTCTCAACAGCAGAAGAAAGCCCTGCCTGCATGCCAAGGGATTATGAAATACCAATCTTAAGGTACAGGATTAAGATCTTATTTTTTAAGGAGGTGGGGGGCACTTGCTCTTTAAAATGCATGAACAGGTTCCAAGCTGGTGTAAAATGGCTCAGCCAGTCTGGTAGCGTTGACCTCAGCCCCAGATGATGTGACCAAGAAGATGCCACCCAACTTCTGACTCTCAGATTTTCAGTTTTAGGACTTGTGGGGTGTCTGTGTAAACACCTGGGAGAAGGGGAAGGACAAATAGTGGAAAACCAGCCCTCTCCACCTACCCAATGCTGAAAAGAAGAGAGAACAGCATAGAACAAGAACTGAGCCAACAGCACAAAGGGGTTGGGACATCCTATGCCAGAGGCAGCATCCTATAAGTTCCTACACTCTAACAAGTGCAGGTCAGTTTGCCAGGACAAAAGACTCTGATATTTCTCACAGGTGCCTCTTACACCAGCTTCCTCTTACCTGAAATAACAATTCCTTCTGTCTTTGGCAGCAGAAACCACTCAACAGTGAAGTTACTGAGAGCCTTAAGTCTCCCCTGCAAGAAAACTAAATACTGGAGGTTCAGTTCCACCCACGGCCCCTGGATCTATATGGTGTGGACAAAGTTTATGAGAAACCTGCTGGATCTGCAATACAGACCCTAAAATGCTTTGCATGAAAGATGCCACTTTATAGCTGGGCATAGAAATGATGTAGGGGAAGGGGAATGGACATTATGGAAGCTGAGCAGGGACTGAGAGCTAAGGGAGCAGCTCAGAGGGGGGGATTTATCTGTTTTCTGAGTTATAATAAGCCTGTGGCCTGATGATGGGAGCAGAAGGGCAGAAGTGGCTGCTGCAGAAACCAAGACAACATTTTCTGCAGCTGGTCCCTGCTTTTTCTTCTCTGTTGCTCCAAGCAGTGATGACTAAAAGCCCTGGGGAGAACTCAAAGTACTGCACAGAAACGTGGCTGAGTCACATTCCCTTGGGCTAAAAGCCTGGAGCTATGGATTCTACAGTGAGCAACGTTTTCATGGAGTCTTTTATATAGGGAAGATGTAGAAACAGAGCCAAGGAATCATAGACTGCTTTGGGTTGGAAGGGACCTTAAGGATCATCCAGTTCCAACCCCCTGCCATGGGCAGGGACACCTCCCACTTGACCAGGTTGCTCAAAACCCCATCCAACCTGGGCTGGAGCATCCACAGCTTCCCTGGGCAACCTGTTGGATCAAAGATGCAAAGCATGCCAAGGATGCAAAAATGTCTGGGACACAGCAAGCAGCTAAACTGAACCCTTCAGGAAAACCTGCCCTTTGGAAGCAGGCAGGACCATGTCCCCTTTTCTCTGCAGCACCACTGACCACGTCCAGCCCTGCTCTCCTGCCTTGCTGACCTGCTCTTACTGCTGCTGCAGATTTCTAGGGAGCCCTGTGCTCCCTCAGGAAGCGATTCCCAGGCAGCCTCAGCGTCACCTCCACCTCCCTGCAGCACGTGAGTCCCGGGGCAGGAGTTGGTGGCCACCTGAGGTGGTTCCTGCCCCGTCTGCTGGGCAGGAGCAGGGCATGGAGATGTTATTAGCAGCACGCGTGGCCCAGAGCTTCATTAGAGCTGGCAGCCCCTCGTTCCCAGCAGAGCTGCTGAATCCAACGTTGGCTTTTAGGGTCGGGGAGACCCCATGTGGCTCCTAATTCGGGGCTGGATTTGTGCTCAGCTGCTCACTCTAATCGCTCATTAAAGGTTTGCCATCAGCCTCCAGCAGCTGCTGGTGTCCTACAGGTCCATCCCCAAGCAACACTCTGCCGAGCCAGAGCTGCTGATGGGAAAGTTCATTGGATGGGCAGCGTCCAACCCCCTCCCCAATCCACCCGGGTGCTTATTTCCTCATCAGAACATCAGACAATGCTCTGCTGTGCACCACCTCTTCTTCTCCCTTCCTGCAGTCAGCCCCCAACTATTTCCTTTCTTTCTTTCTCTTTCTTTCTTTCTTTCTTTCTTTCTTTCTTTCTTTCTTTCTTTCTTTCTTTCTTTCTTTCTTTCTTTCTTTCTTTCTTTCTTTCTTTCTTTCTTTCTTTCTTTCTTTCTTTCTTTCTTTCTTTCTTTCTTTCTTTCTTTCTTTCTTTCTTTCTTTCTTTCTTTCTTTCTTTCTTTCTTTCTTTCTTTCTTTCTTTCTTTCTTTCTTTCTTTCTTTCTTTCTTTCTTTCTTTCTTTCTTTCTTTCTTTCTTTCTTTCTTTCTTTCTTTCTTTCTTTCTTTCTTTCTTTCTTTCTTTCTTTCTTTCTTTCTTTCTTTCTTTCTTTCTTTCTTTCTTTCTTTCTTTCTTTCTTTCTTTCTTTCTTTCTTTCTTTCTTCCCTCTTTCTTTCCCTCCTTCTTTCCCTCCCTCTTTCTTTCCCTCTTTCTTTCTTTCCCTCTTTCTTTCTTTCCCTCTTTCTTTCCCTCTTTCTTTCTTTCTTTCCCTCTTTCTTTCTTTCTTTCCCTCTTTCTTTCCCTCTTTCTTTCCCTCTTTCTTTCCCTCTTTCTTTCCCTCTTTCTTTCCCTCTTTCTTTCTTTCCCTCTTCCGTTCATTCTTTTTTTCATTCTTTTCTTATCTTTTTTTTTTTTTAAATAAATAAAAAAACCAGGAAAACCTGTTATTTGGTGCCTCCTGAGCCTTGCCGGCTGGGCTGAGCATCCAGATCAGCTGGGGGAGCTTACGAGCTTCGTCTCCTCGGATTTAGACTGAAATTTGGATTTTCTGCCGCGCTCAGATAATGTGGAAATCCCGTTCCCCGATATTTACTGTTTATCAGCGCGGCGCAGCGCGGGGCTGGGGGGGAAGGGAATCTCCCCCTCCGTGTGTCCCCCCTCGCTCCCCTCCACCCCCCAGCCTGCATGCTAATGGAGTTTGACTTCAACAATAGCTTAATTACTGGAGTGGAGGGGATGAGGAACTCCCTGGCACAGGGGCTCTGCCTCCTGGGTGAACTCCGGTCCCGTCCCCATCACCTGAGCCAGCCGGGGCTCAAGGCTGGTCCCTTCTCCTCCCAGGGCTCTCTAAGCCACCTACCCACTCTAGGCCCACTCCTCAGCCAAGCTCTGTCACCTCAGGAGGACCTCAAGTCCCCTCCAGCTGTTGAGGATGATGATGAGCCATGCCACATCTGCTTTCCCCCAGCTCCTCACCTGGACTAAGTTGTCCTCTCATAGAATCGTTTTGGTTGGGAGACACCTTTGAGATCATCAAGTCCAACCATTAACCCAGCACTGCCAGGTCTTGTGCCTCATGTTTCCAAGCCATATTGTCCTCAACATCACTATGAGGCCACCTCCCTGTCCCTTTTGCATCCTGTTGGTCCCTGAGGGAGTAACCTGGCCCTGACAGCCACGTTGCAAGCACAGCCCCCTTCCAGGGCATGAATCCTGCTCCCCCCTGTGCCAACACACACACCGAGTCCTGCATCCTCCAGTGAGGATTACTGTCACTGAGCCCTTGCAAACTCACTCCTGTGAGCAACCCGGAGCTGAAAAGGGAAAGGGACATGAACTAATCAAGAAAAATAAAACAATAATAAAAATATCTGGGGCTCAGCAGCAGGGGAACAGCTCTAAGGACCACTGAAGTGGCCAGCGGTGCATAACGCCTTGCTGTAAATGAGGCCTGCTGACTATCTCTGAAAGGATTGATTGTTGTCAGGTAGCATGTGGGGCTTTCATTGTCCCCCCCCCAAAAATACAGGGAAAATCCTGCCCTGGAATTTCCCTCTGGTTGAGATTGAGCTGAATAATGTCCCAGCCACCTCCAAATGTGCCGGGCAGTGGCGCTGGGGTGAGGTAACGCAGCGAGTAGAAAGGAGGGGAAGAAAAATGGGGAAAAGAGTTTGGTTTGGCTTTTTTTTTACAAAAAAAAGAGGGGGAAGGAGCGGAAAAGGAGACAGGAAACATGATAAAGCTGAGCCAGGCTCTCTCTGCTCGGCTGTTCTCTGTGCAGCTCGGCTCTTGGCTGGTTCTTCTGGTTTAAAGTGACTCCGCTTCTTATGGAAACGGAGAGGCGGTATTAAAAAAAAAAAAAGAAAAAAACCCAAGACACAGAGAGCTTCCTTATCTCATGGAGACAGTTGTCAGGAATCACTTTGACTGAGTCGTTTTGTCTCCATGCTTTTTTTCGCTGTCAAGCAGGCCTCAGGACATGGATCAAAGGAGAGGCGCCGAGCGCTCGCTGAAACTTCTGATCCCTTCTCGGTAGAGACGCGAGTGGCAGACAGCTCCAGCTCTCCTCCACATCAAATGGAAGGAGAGAGGAGAGGGAGAAGGGAAGGGAGAGGGAGAAGAAATGCTGGGAAAGACAGAGAGAAGAGGCTTCTCGGGATCATGGGAAGGAGGCAACACCAGCCTTCTCTTTTCCCCCTTCCCCGTTCTCCATCGGGAGCGTCCCCCCGTCAGTGTCCCTCTAAAAGGGAGGTGTGGGGCATGCAGCAGTGCAGGTATTTCCCCCAAAACTCACAGGTGAGCTCCTGCCTCAGCCCAGGCTTGGCCCTAAGCATCGGTGGGCCCCAGAGCAAGCTGTGCACAGGAGCAGGGGCCGTGGTGCCTGCTGGATGCCCCTACCTCAGCTCTGTGCTGGCTTGGAGGGGGAATTCCTACCCCAAAACTGGCCCTTCGGTGT
>NW_008607322.1:49826-52055 GCF_000691845.1 Merops nubicus | reverse complement strand
CTTAAGCCAGTCGCTGTGATTTCCCTATCTCTGCCTGGCGAGCAGCTCCCCACCCTTTCCCCTGTGTGCCTCACGATTCCCTTTCAGGTACTTATTCCCTGAAATAAGATCCCCCTCATCTCCAAACTGGATAGGCTTAAGGGCTGACTCCAGCTTACTGCGGCGAGCTAAGACCCTCTGCACCTTTGATCACTTTACTGCTCACACACCCCAGACCCCACGAGGATTTCTGATCTTCAGCCCCTGCTGTAAATTGATCCTGGGCACGCCTGTCTGAGGAGGCAAGGAGCAGCATCTTGCAGCAGGAGACCTTGATGCACCCAAAGCCATTGTCCCTCGTGTCCACACGCAGCTCGATCTCCTCTCCTTCTCACTTCCCATGTGCTACAGAAGCCCCTGCACAGCCCTGTAACCCCAAAATGCTAAAGCTTTAGTGAATCCTGATGCATCCCAAAGCATCCTGGTGCATCACGAGAGCTGGCAACTCGAACGTGCTGTGAGCTGATGCAACAGCCAAACCCTTCCCCATCTCACCCAGAAGACCAGCACAGCATCCCTCTAGGGTACATCTCCCCCCATAAGTCCCTCTTGATGTTTCAGAGCCTAACAGCTCTTCTGAGCAGTCCTCTAGGATGTTCCAGAGACAGATACAGCTCCCAGAGTCTTAGAAGTATAGAATTATTTCCAGCACAGCATCCCTCTAGGGTACATCATCTCCCCCCCTAAGCCCCTCTTGATGTTTCAGAGCCTAACAGATCTTCTGAGCAGTCCTCCAGGATGCTCCAGAGATAGATACAGCTCCCAGAACCATAGAAGTATAGAATTATTGGGGTTGGAAGAGACTTTTAAGACCACTGAGTCCAACCATTAACCCAGCACTGCCAGGTCCTCACTCACCCACGTGCCTCAGCACCACATCTCCATGGTTTGGAAACCCCTCCAGGGATGGGGACTCCACCACTGCCCTGGGACAGGCTTGCACAACCCTCAAGGGGAAGACATTTCTCCTTGGGTCCAACCTAAATCTCCCCTGGGGCAACTTGAGGCCATTTCCTCTTGTCCTGTCCCTCGTTACCTGGGAGCAGAGCCCGACCCCCACCTGGCTCCAGGCTCCTGTCAGGAGCTGTGCAGAGCCAGAAGGTCTCCCCTGAGCCTCCTCTTCTCCAGGCTGAACAACTGGCCTCGTATCAACTCCCAGGTCCTTTTTTGGCCACCTGGGCACAAGTGCCCCCTGTCCTCTCAGTGCCAAAGCCCCTGCTTGCCAGCTGTGCCCCAGGACATTGCAAACCCTTGGCCAGCAATCCCAGCAGCTGGCTGGCTTCGGGCTGGGAGTGAACACGAGCTTCCTGCATCAGCAGCACACAGAGGTGGTGAAGTGAACAGAAAATCCACCGTACTGAATAATGACCCCTTTCAAAGTGCATCCACCAGCTCTGGGAAAGCTGGAGGTCACGGCATATCCCCCTAACACAGAACTATGTGAGCAAGGCACAATCCCCTGCCCACCTTCAGCATGGTTTTTCCTGAGCTGGGGCAGGCTTTGGGGCTCACAAGGGGAGGGATGAACCTGCAACACCCCATCCCACCTCCTCTCCCAGCAGGGAACTCTGCTGTCTCACCCACTGAAGTCCATACACTTTCCACAACCCCTTTTTTCTGGAAACAAGAAGGGGGCAGGTTGGGGACAGTGCCTCATCCACTGCAAAGGCTGTTGCTGTAGTTTTTTCCTATCAGAGCTGGCTTTTCACAGCTGGAGCCCAGCTGTTGCCCCATTTCTGGGCTTTAACAGGCACACACGAGGCAGGGGCACACACAGAAAGCACAGGCAGGACACCCATGCCCTTGTGCACGCAGGCGTCCATCCTCCTGCCTCTGAATCCTAATTATTCCTTTTCTTGCATTCCTCCCTTTCAAGCTTCCCTCGTTCCCGGGCTGCCTTCCCCCTCTGCAGTCCCTGGACTCCTCCTGCAGCTCAGCCCCAGCTCCCCAGTCCCTGGGTTGTCGCAGCCTGTGCGTGCCAGAGGTTGCTGAGGAACGCCCGGCGCCAGGCTGGATGCTGTATTAATTGCTAATCTCTCATTTTCTCTATCTGCCCTGCCTGCCTCGTCTCGAGTTCCCTTATTAATCATAAAGCAGGGCAAATCCTGCATTTGAATTCTCTAAGTCCGTGTCTCCCGGCCAAGTCCCTCTTACCCTCCCTGGGGTGGAAAAGAGACAGGGCCCAGAGGA
>NW_008607322.1:40770-49792 GCF_000691845.1 Merops nubicus | reverse complement strand
AGCAGGAATTACAGCCCCCGTGCTGCCTGTTCCACCCACCCAGCTCCAGCTTTGCTCCCACCAGCCCGTGAGTGGGTAGCGGGCTCTGGGTGGGAAGGGATATTTAAAGATTTATGGGCACAGATTTCTGTGTCTTAGCCCTGGGTGCCTTAAATAAGTGCTCCCTCCTCTGACATCTGGGGGCTTATCAGGCGCTTTCACACCTCCCTGAATTTTCTTCCTGCTGTCATTGGTCTTGTCATTGTCCTCATGTTGTTTTTTTTTTCCCCTGTATTTCTTTTCCTATTTTCTCTTTTCTCCACAATTTATCTGCTTCTGATACCTGAGTTTACAACCATTGCAAATTTTCTCTTTTCTCCACAATTTATCTGTTTCTGATGCCTGAGTTTACAACCATTGCAGTGCCACAAGGGCTTGATCCTGGACCCACCAAAGGTAACGACAAAACTCCTCTCAAGCTCAAGGCTCAGGAACCAACTGTCTGCTCTGAAACCCTTCAGTGTTTCTAATATTTTAATATCTCTGTAATAAACACAGAGAACAATGTGTGGAGTGGAAATCACATAAGAATAAACACAATCAGTGCCACTCAGAGCACTAGAGTCAAGGTAATAACAAAGTGCTGCCCTATTGGTTTCTAATCAGTTTTCAATGGGACCAGAGCATACAAATCAATAGGGGAAAGTCAGGAAACCTCACAACTGACAGAAAGTGAACTGGCTCCTCAGATATGAATTTTCCCCTTCCCACCCAACTCCTTTGCCTGCCGAACCAGTCGTTAGGAATCAGGCAAAGAAATACCTATCTATTTTCACACGAGAAAAATGTCCTATTCTCCCCTTTGGCCATTGCTGGGAGCAGAGGCATCTAACTGACAAGAGCAGATGGGCTTTGTTTGGTTAAATAAAAAAAAAAAGAAACTTTAGTGGAAAAACTACCAGCTTTCCTGGGACACATAGGTTAAAAGTTTAGAGAGATGGAGCTGGATTTGACACCGAGCAAGGGAAAACGCCAACGCAGTCTCAGCAGAGCCAGAGAGAAACCTGGAGCTCTCATGCCTTGGCAAAGGGAAAAAAGGACATGGATTTTAGCATGTGTTTACCTCCTTCTCCAAAAATCCTGCCTGCAATCTGCCACAAGGTCACGGGGAGGCTCACGGAGAAAGAAAGAGGATGTGAGGAGGGGTTGAAAATGAGAGAAGGGACAGCGGCCACTTCTTGAAGGACAGACACTTGGTTTGAGGGAATCATGGAGCTCTAGAGAGGGGGCAGTGGGGGGGATGTGGAGGGAGCAGGGTGAGGGGAAGAGGGCAGAGACCACGTGGCAAAAAACTGGAGTGGAAAAAGAGTGTAGGAGATAGGGGGAGGAATGATGAAAAGGAAGGTAGAGGAACCCAGGAGGCAAGGTTAAAGAAAACCCCTCGTGGGGGGTGGCACCCAAGAGCGTCAGAGGTTAAAGAATATTAGAAGAACATGTTCCTCCACTAAGATAAGCCAGAGAAATGAATCCTTATCCCTCCAAACCCAACCCTTCGAAATTCGAGCGAGAGAAGGGTCTCCTTTCAGGGAAAGGGGGAATCCTTAATGCTTCCTCCCTCAGCAACTGTAATGCCAGGATGTTCCCAATCTGCTTTGAGGGATGGAAAGATTAAGAATAATAAAAAAATTGCAATAAAATATGTGTGAACGAGGGGGTAATTGTGGACAAATGCAGCATTCAAATTCATTTTTCAGCTCTTTTACACACCATTTCAATCTTATTTTCTGCTTGTTAATGAGATCTTGTTGGTTGGGGTGGGCACGGCTGCCCAGTATCGCTTGGGTAATTGCACATAATTTTCTCTCTACTAGTGATTTGCATCAGATTTTTTTTTTTTTTTTCTAATTCTTTGCCATTTAAACCCCCTCCTCCCTTTCCCCCTCCCTCTCCCCCCTCCCCGCCCGAAATCTCACCCTCTCCTCCCCCTCTTTCTTCCCCTCCCCTTCTCCTGGCCCAGCAAGACTCATTTTGAATGCTTATTATAGGCACAGTGTCTACGACATAAAAAAAAAAAAAAAAAAAAGAGAAAAAAAGAAAAAAAAAGGCAAAAAAAGGAACCAGACAGAAGGGATCCGTGTCAGGGAAGGAAGAAGAGCTGTCTCTCTGGAACCAGACACCACGAAGCCTGCTCCCCTCTCGCCAGCTAACAACGTGTCCTTCCCAAGTGCCAGGCTTCCCCCCCCCCAAAAAAAAAAGGGCTCAGCTGGCTCTTCTCACACTTCTGCCAGGATCAGTGTGCTCCTGACAGGGATTCAGATGATCTCTAATCCCACCCCAGTGAGGCTGAGCGAAACGTTGCCCTGGATGGTGGAAGAGAATGGAGTCCTGGGATGATGGCAGGAAAAGCAGAACTGTGCTATGGTTGTTCTGAGAAGGTCACTGAGTTTAGAGTATAAATTTGTGGGCAGACCCTGACCTGTGCCTCAAGTAGCCCTCCAGGAACACTAGCAAGAAACAGTGATGAAGCAGAAATTGTAAAACCCAACTCCAGCCTTCAGATACTGCTGTTACTTTGGGGATGAATTTGCTCGTGGAGCAAAAAAAAGCCACCGAAAGCCCTGAGAAAATTAAAGCAACAAATATGAGAGGGTGAACAAGTTTCTCTTGGCTCTTTTTATTTCTGGAATTGTCTTAATCTCTGGGTGATCCTGTGGGTTTGTTAAAAGATTCAAAGGTCTCAGAAATAACATGTGCTGAGAGTATAGGAAACGCCTGACTCTTGACTCTACCTTATCATGTTCTCCAGCTCCACAGGGGCCATCTGCAACACAATAATGATCTTTTGGTTTTGAATAACCCCTTGCAAGTCCCCAGCATGCTATGGTGAACTGTCAGACACATCTAAGATACAGACCTGGAGCTAAAAGGGCAGGAGACATTTCAGGAGGTGAAGCAGTAGACAAAATCCTCCTAAAACCCCATGAAGACATTGTAAAAGGTAGAAGAGATGTCCTTGAGATGGAAGCAGCCCTGGATACAGTGTGGCCCTATGACTTTGCTGTGTGAAGAGCACCCAAAGAATCTCCCATCATCACAAATGGCAGAGGTGCAGACAAACGTGGCCCCCACTTTTCTCTTTTCACTGAATTTCCTCCCACTGTGCAGCTTGCATGTTGCTTAAAGGGCTTTCAGATGCTGATCAGGATCTAGCTGGACTTAAAACTGAGTTTACCTTTATACTGAGCTATTTATCCCAAGCCTTACCCCAGTCACAGGGAGGGGCTCACTCAACTAGCACAGGTCTGAACTTCAGTCTAGATGGGTGCACAGTTTGTCCTCACTGCCAGTGTGAAGCATGACCTGATCCAGAGTGTCTTGGTGCCTGGCCTTGTTCCACTTGAGGTTGATAGATATTCTCAAATAAATGGGAAATGATTCCTCTGTGGGATAAAAATGAGCAGGAAAACACAGAATTTTGGTTCTATTTATGGTTTGAGCTCAAAGGGACCTTAAAGATCATCCAGTTCCACCCCCCTGCCACAGGCAGGGACACCTCCCACTAGAGCAGGTTGCTCCAAGCCCCATCCAACCTGGTCTGGAACACCTCCAGGGACGGGGCATCCACAGCTTCCCTGGGCAACCTGGGCCAGGGTCTCACCACCCTTCTAGTGAAGAACTTCTTCCTAATCTCTAATCTAAATCTTTCCTCTTCCAGTTTGAACCCATCACCCCTCTGTATTTACGAAATCCCACCCACCCATGCACACATTTGATTAACACCCCACTGTTGTGAGAAATGATGAGACAGAAGCCCCAAGGGCCAGGAATCACACTGGGTATGACTGCTAACCAGTTACTCACCCCTCGTGTGCACAGGCACTGATGCCACCCAGGAGGTAGCTATGAACCACTGAGTCAGGCCAGCTGAATCTGTGAGAGCTGCTGCTGATCCACAGGACCTTCAGGGAGCAACAGGGTTCTGGCTGCCTGGTACTGAGCTGCTTTCTCATAACCCAAAACTGCTGCAGGCACCCAGTGCCTCCTGACAGATGCAAGGTGACTCAGCTGGCTGCAGATGTTCTCAAACAGGCAACACTCAGAGCAAGAGCTCTCTCCTACAAAGGCTGTCCCAGCATGAAACCATCACAAATCACTGCTTGGGTTACCTTGAGGCTTCTCACTAAGATCTAGGAAGGAGTATGACATGGGTGATCAGGTAGTGGTTTAATCATGTGGGGCTGTCCTTTGCACAACCAAGTGGGTGACCTTTCATGAAGTGTCACATCAAACGTCATCTTGGGATGAAGTAGCTGAAGCTGGAGTGTGTCTAAAGAAGGGCAATGAAGCTGGGGAAGGGCCTAGAGCACAAGTCTCAGGAGGAGAAGCTGAGGGACCTGGGGTTGTTCAACCTGAAGCAAAGGAGGCTCAGGAGAGACCTCCTCAATCTCAACAATTCCCTGACAGGAGGGTGGATCCAGGTGGGGGTCGGGCTCTTCTCCCAGGGGACAAGCAACAGGACAAGAGGAAATGGCCTCAAGTTGTGCCAGAGAAAATTTAGGTTGAACATGAGGAATAATTTCTTGCCTTTGAGGGTTGTCCAGGGCTGTGCCAGGCTGCCCAGGGCAGTGGTGGAGTCCCCACCCCTGGAGGGGTTTCCAAGCTGTGGAGATGTGGTGTGAGGGACACGGGGCAGTGGGGACCTGGCAGTGCTGGGGGAACAGTTGGACTTGTTGATCTTAAAGGTCTCTTCCAACCCAAATGATTCCAAGACAAAAATTCCCAGCTGACCTCTTGCTCCTCAGGAGTCTCAGGTCTGGAATAGAGGCAGAACAGCCTCTAGGCCAGGGCAGCTGCATGGGAAATGTTTTTTGGGATCCAGCAGCAGAGCTGGACAGGCTCAAGGCTTTGTGCACTCCAGGCTGGAAAAGGAGCAAGAGACGTGACCATTTCCCACGTGAAGTCTGGGGAAAACTCCCAGCAGTGTCAGGAGGGGGGGGACTGAAGTGTGTGTGTGTGCGTGGGGGGACGGAGCCCGCAGGGGCCAGCCCTAATCCCCTCTCCTCTGTTGTGAGAATCAAATGCCACGCTGCTCCTCTAGAATTTCAGCTGCCAGCACCGAGCCCGTCTGGTGGCTTCTGGCCAGGACACCCAATCCTGGGGTAACTGGATAGTGTGCTGAGCAGCAGCAAATCCTGGGAGCTCTCGGCCAGGCTGGCCCCCACCTCCTTGTCTAAACTGCAAAGAAATCTCCCTCCTGCTGCTGCGAAGGGATGAAACCAGAGAACTGTCTGTTTGCAGCTCAGACAAATTGTCATCATTTAAAATTCCCAGTTTTGGGTTTGTTTTTTTTTCCATCTCCTTCCCTGCAGTTGATATTTACCCCTGCAGAGAGCAACCAGATCCTGCAGAGAGCTGGGCAGGAGAAGGAGAGGGTTGAGGTGCAATGGACTTCACCTGAAATGGGTGAATTATGCACAGAGAAGTTACACAGAGTGTCCCCATATTGAGACCTCACAAAGCTTTTACCCACCCTGCTACAAAAAGAGTGAGGTGGGATTTGATGGATTCAATGGATCCTTTCCAACTGGAGATGTTCTATTCTATGACAAAATAAGACACTTCTACGAATTCTCATTCATGGAGTATTTCTTGCATCCTTCCACTAGGAACAGCAGAGAGCTTAGAAAAGCAGGAAGGTAGCAAGATAAGCAAATATAAAGCAGTCATAAAATAACCTGGGTTAGTCTTTCTATGCACAAAAGAAATAGAAGAATTTATATCCTGATATCTCGGCCCTCACATGATTAAAAGCATTAGGAAAATGGGAATCTCCCCTTCTTGGGGGTGCAAAGCTCTTTTCTTCAGGACTGCCAGATAATGTATCCTCTCTTCCCCATACAAAGGGCTTATTGGCTCAGGACTCTATCTTCCCCTAGCCTGAGCCTAGGGGCAGGGTAATTTGGGATAGGGATAAGCATAGAAAAAGCATTGGTCTGGTCATTTCAATGAGCCTCTGATTTAGTGAGAGGGACTAGTAAGTAGATGATGAAGCTACAGAAATGGAAATTGCCTGATGGACTCGTAGTGCTGGTGCAGCTTATCACGTGGATCTCCTCCTCAACTTATTCCGTGGGGCTAAATTGCACTTGTGATAATCTGAATTAATCATGTGGCCTGGACCATCTAACCTGCAGCCTGCCTTTGAATTCCACACTATATTCTCATCTCCCGAGCCCAGTGCTCTTAGAAATCCCTTGTCAGAAAGATGTCTCCTTATTTCCCCCCCCCCCAAATTACACAGATCTGAGGCAATATTCTGCTTCGTGCCAGTCACACTTTTACATTTTCTATCTTATGACCATTCAAAGCTAGAAGTGGGATTTTTTTATACCATTTCAGAGAAGCTGCAAAATTTCCCTCTTTCCATTGGTACTCAATGTTTATTTTCACACTCGAGAGATCACAAGCTACTGGACCTTAAAATCTATATATCTCTCTGATGTCCCTGTTTATTGGACTCCTCTCTAAACAGTTGTAGACTTTTCATTTTAGGTGCCTACCTAATTTCTCTCTGTAGTTTCAGATTATTTTGCACTTCCTGCCTTAAATAGTGTTACTGACCACTTACTGAAACACCTGCTCTAGTGCACTTCACATGTCTCCCTGTTTCACAAGTGACCAAGAGAAAAAGTAAAACACATGTGGTACCCCTCCAGGATGGAAGGCACTATATTGAGTCACAAGTCCTTGCTGCTGATTTTCAGCATACAGTATGTACCTTTCTCCACTTAAAATCAAATGTGTATTTAGAAAACAGGTGACAGCAAGTAAACCAAAGAGAAGGTTAAAGGTTCTGTCTAAGGAGGTGACAGAAAATTGGA
Organism: Merops nubicus; assembly: GCF_000691845.1. Classification (NCBI taxonomy): domain Eukaryota; kingdom Metazoa; phylum Chordata; class Aves; order Coraciiformes; family Meropidae; genus Merops; species Merops nubicus. Next base: position 42,932 of record NW_008607322.1, on the reverse strand, counting down.
ATTCTTATCCCAGGGCAATGATAGAGTGGGATGGATTTTCAGGTTGAGTGTGTTCTGGCATCTTCACTGACTTCAGTGGAGCTCCTCAGCTGAGAACATGAGTCTGCTCCTATAACACACACATAGCACAGTCTCTGCCCTCTCTAGACCCACAGATGATGGAGGCTTTAACCCCTTCTACAGGGCTGAAGTTTGCTTCTCTGTCACAGGCAGCACTGAAAAACCACACACACAACTGGGAGCACTCTGGTCAAACCTGGGATTGGTCCCTTTGGAAGGCAGCTGGGCTGAGGCTTGGAGAACAGATCCCAGAGTCTGGTCATGGGCACTCTATTCTGAGCTCAGGCAGGGATTTGAAAGTCAAGGGTGTGTTACGTGGGGAGGCCATGGCTGTTCCTGGTAAACTCAAAGCACACATGCTCCATTCTTCTACACAAACACATGCGTGTGAAATGTACCTTCCTCCTTTAAATCTTACCTACACCTCTTATTCTGACCTTGTGGAAGGCATTAGCAGAATTGTTGACAGGACAATTAGTTTTGCAAAACTAATTCCCAGCTCTACATCCCTGTGTTTTGGGGGAGCTCAGATCCGTGGCACTTTTGTGGCTTTCCATGTTCCAAGCAGACTTGGACAAGCTGGCTTCAACTAATCTCTAAATTGCTCACAGATCATGGACTACTTCTAAAACGAGCCTGAGAAAGTAACTAAGAAAGTCAAGTGTGCTGTTATTAGGCTAAAATCTACAGCTGAAGGGTGTGCACTTGCACTGGAATATTTTTTGGAGGGCTGAGAAGACAAACACTGATGCTCTAGGTCCTGGTGTTTGTAGTTACAGTGTGTTAACCTGAATATGGGAACTAACAGGATACAAATGCTCTGGCAACATAGTGCTGAGCTCAGGATGGAGATCCTGCCAATAAACAAATTAACTCCTTGCTTTAACTAGGCTGCCTCTAAGAATCTGTGACAATAAGAGCAACTCCCTTGTTATCCATAACACACTGTGATAGCCTGAAGCTTGCCCTGCTCTCGGAGGATCTGAACCAGCCAAATACTCTCAGCCAAAGAAAGAGAATGGAAACGGGTCGCATACCTGTGGAGAGAGGCCATTGCTAACAGGATTCATGTGGTTGGCAGGAGCTGCAGCATTCATGAAGCTGTCCGAGTAGCTGGAGAAGCTGTGCCGGGCCCCGTAGGCAGAGCCGGTGTCGGCGGCGGCGGCCGCAGCGAGTCCTCCCTGGTGCATGGTGGATGGTGGCAGGGGCTGGGGTCTGTGGACAGTGCTTCCCCCGTCTGCAAAGAGAGCATTCCGAGGTGAGCAGTCGTGGGGGGGTCACAGCTGGGACCACGCAGAGCGTGGATCAGTGGTTTGGTTGTTCTGAGCTCAGCCTCCGGGTCCCACCACCTCCGTGCTCCAGCGGACACAAGCGTTTCACGTGGCAGTGGAAAATACACAGACCTGGGAGAATGGAGCTGAATTTTCTCTTTAATTTTCCCCCAGAGAGAAGCCAAAAATTCCTCTCTAAAGGCCAAAGCCAACTGGAAGTAGCAATATTGCTTCCACTGAGCCCCAGTGTGGAGGGATCACCTACATGCTCCTCACTTTATAGTGACGTGCTCATCGTTTCAAAGCTGAGCAGAGGAGGTTACATGTTAGGAAAAGATGTTTTAGGTTAGACATTAGGAAAAAGTTCTTCAGTATGAGGGTGATAGACCACTGGAATAGGTTGCCCAGACAGGTGGTGGAGGCCCCATCCCTGGAGACGTTCAAGATCAGGCTGGATGAAGCTCTGCATCGAGTTGGTGATGTCCCTGCTTATGGTGGGGGAGTTGGACTAGATGACCTTTGGGGGTCCCTTCCAGCCCAGACATTCTATGATTCTATGAACCACAGTCATGAGACACATCGACACAGCAGAAAGGTCCACCAGCCAGAGGAGAACACCATGAAGTTTCCATCGACTTGGAGAACAACCTGAACTTCCCAGCTGGATGAAAACCTCCTGTGCATTACAAGAGCCTCAGTGGCACGTCATGAAAGGGAAGGGACGATGGGATGGGGGAAAGCAAGAGAAGAGGAGCAGCACAGGCAGAGGGGTGCTCACCTTGGGAAATGGTGGTGGTTGGGTAGGTGGAGTCTGGCAGCTGGTACGGGGGC
>NW_008607322.1:26527-40739 GCF_000691845.1 Merops nubicus | reverse complement strand
CATTCCTGGGGGTGGGAAGCCCCCCGGGAGCAGGTGGTTGAAAGCTGCCAGCTGGTTGGCTCCAGCCTGTTTGCGCCATCTCGCCCTTCGGTTGCTGAACCACACCTGATGGGGAGAAGAAAGACCACGTTGGGATTCACCTGGAGCCAACGTCCCACCTCACCTGGGTCGCTGATGGACACGCATCCTGAAGTGCAGCCCTGGGCAAAAATAGTTTCTTGGGCTTTGTGAGTGGTTGTGCCTCAGTTTCCTTTCTCCCAGGTGACAACTCTACGTCTGTCCTGTCTCCTGGGTGGAGATATGTGCATTTAAAATAGCCAAAGACACCACTGAGGGCACGGGAGGGTGCTCCAGCAGCGGGGTGAGATGGGGAGGAATAATTTAGCTTGTGTATTCCGAGGGAGTCCATACCAAATAGATGCCTTGCTACCACCTGGCCATTCTGCCTTGTTATCTGAGGACTATGTGAATCATGCTGAAGGATTAAGTACCATAATAGCAACACGGCTGCACTGTTAGGAGGGATAAATAGACAGATTAGCATCATGGTTTCTATGTTAGACAAGCTAAATAGATAGAACCAGACCGGAGGGAATACAGGGGTTTTCTCAGCTTCTCTGTACTGCAGCAAATCACTGTTGTCTGTATGCTAAGACATGCTCTCCTTGCAAGAGGCACTGCAGTGTGCACTAGAATTGTACCACAGCCAATTGAAATCTCTGTGCATTAAAATAAACCCAGTCTTAATGCGTGGGCAAAGCTGGGCTCCTGTTTCCTACGGTGCTGGTTTACCTGTCAGACCCAAGAGGAGATTTTTTTCTAAATGCCTTTGTCTGCCCTGATGTGTTTTATCGTGGGCAATCTGCGTGGTGGACAGGGCTTCTCAAGCTGTCTCTTGGGCTTGGTTTACTTCAGTTAATCAGGGAGGCTCTCAGGCCCGAGCCCTGTTTGGGGTTCAGAAGTATGCGGATAAGCTTTCAAGCCAGATGAGAATGCAGCTGCTGGACTTTGTGAGGCCTAAAGGGCTAGAAAACACGATTAAATTTCACAGCAACGAGAAAAAATGGAACAAAAATCAAGAGTGTAAAGCATTTGGGGGGGAAAAAATCCTCCATCAGGCTTCCAAGCTGCTCAACATCAGATCAGAAGCTGGGGTTACAAGGGTTTGAGGCACTGCAGCCCAAACTGGTCCACGTCTTGTGAACCAAACCAAAACTCTCTTTCTTAGATGCAGCAGAACTTCAGATGTGCCTTGCACCTCAGATATAGTCCAAATCTCAAACTGCAAGTCTTTCTCCGGCCTTTAAATTGAGTGCCCCTGCAAATGGGGACTTGTTAGTTTGCCTTTTTCTTGTTGGCACTTGTGGGTGTGTAGAATCCACTCATCATGACAACGTGTTTTCCCAGAGAGCTGCTTAGCTGATGGAGTGTTGGCTCTCAGTCTGCACACACTGCAGTGATGCTCACTGCAAAGCCAGATGCTGAGCTTCACACAAATTCCTGTGAGGTTCTCTGGATCACACTCTATTCCTGCTCTTTCTACACGTTCCTCATCTGCTGGTGTGCTTTGGAAACAGCTTGATTCAAACCTGCTAGTGGTAGTTGGGTTGACCTGCTGCTGATGGCTACAAAGGACCCAGTCCTTGGCTTCACACTGTTATTTACATCCATGAAAACAAAAAAGGCACGGTTTCCTTTGGAAGAGCTGGTCTAAATTAAACCCCCTGAAATGTATACTGATGTCAGGTCCTTGGCACCAAAAGGAGCCTCTTTTAGAGACCTCTTCCTACTGCACTGCACTACTGGCTGAAGCAGCACAACCTCTTAGCACCTTCCAAAAGCGTGACAGAAATAGGTCAGCTTACATCCGATCTGCATTGACCAACAAAGTCCATGCAGGTCAGAAGCACTGGGTCCATTTTTGGCACCAGAAGTCGCTAGCAAAAATCTAGGACAGAGTTAAGGAGAGAGAAATGAATGAACGTTGAGGTCTGTAGCACTTTACCACTCTTTTATATGGTCTGATGGGTGGCACGGTTTCTAGGAGCAGTGAGGAACACAGATGAATAAATAACCTCTTGTTTATGGTCATGCAAAGAGGATGGTCCTGTCCTCTTCTCATGGATGTGTAATCCACACTTTGAATTAGGGATACAGAACTTGGCTCCTCTGCTCATATAATTTGCTTCCATGTTTAAAATTTAGGACATAAAAACTGTCTGACTATTTCTGTTAGCTGAACAGGAGGACATAAATGAACCTTCTCTCTGCAGAGATAAAGGGCTAGTCCCAGGCTGGAAGAGCTTCAACTCCAAAAAAACACAGACCTCCATGCTGGGAATGGCTTATAAAATTCAAATACCTGAAGAGAAAACATTACCAAGCAGCATGAACCTTCTCTCTGCAGAGATAAAGGGCTAGTCCCAGGCTGGAAGAGCTTCAACTCCAAAAAAAACCCAGACCTCCATGCTGGGAATGGCTTATAAAATTCAAATACCTGAAGAGAAAACATTACCAAGCAGCTACAAATCCAGGAATCGAGAGGTAAAGAGAAATTGAACCCCAAGAATGTAAAAGCCACCCCAGTGCTTTCTGACGCAGAGGGTGGGAAAGTTCCTTTTGGATAACCAAGAGCCAGATGCTGGCAAATCCACTCAGGATTAGAAGTTCAGAAGAAACATGTGGAGCAAGGTGGTCTATATTACGGGACACGTTTCTCCAACAACAGCCCCCACAAGCTCCCCTGTGATGGTTTCTCAGGGGGCTTGGCTAATGTATGATAAAAACACAACGTTGGAAAGATTTTTGTTGTCTCACGTTGCACCACGTGAGGTTATTCAAAATGACAATTGGCACAGGTCATGCATGATGACTCCTGTTTTGCTTCTCCACCTCCAGCTGAGGGTGTGTGAGGGAGATGAAAGGATACTCTAGATCCTTTTACAAGCAGATGGAGTTCACCAGAAAGGCCTGTGCAGGAGGCAATCGTGGGTGTCTTGCATACTTTGGTCTACAATGTGCATGGCTTGGCTGATTTTCACAAGTGGGTCACCACCAGAGAAAGAAAGTCAGTTCTTAATGATGTGGCTCCTTCTGTGCCTTAAGAAAGCTGCTGCTTTCCTGAATTGAAGTCAGGGAAAACATTGCTGGATTCAACAAATCGTGGACCTTATGCAGCTCACCACCTCTAAATTGAGGATAAACCTCACATTTTCTTACCCTTTAGTTTATTTCAGCAATCAGCCATCTGAGATAGAGGCTCTAACTGCCAGCAGACACCAAGATCTCTGCCTTGGCTGGAGCACCACAGCAAAACAACTAATAAATGGTAATAATAGCCAATACACACGTGCCAAAGGAGATGCACAACTAAATTGCTTAAAGGGAGAGCTTCCTAACAGAGCCTGGCTGGAGAACCCAGCCACAAATACACCGAAACCTTCCACAAAGACACTGATAGGATTTATCTTCCCGTGCAGAGGAAGGGACATTTCATGGCCCAAACAGGTTGATACTGCCCCTTATTTAGAACCCACAGAAAAAGAAAAAAAAAAGAAGAGACATTCCAGCTAATGACGTTAGCAATTCTTTCCCTTCCCCCTCCTGAAAGGTGGCTCAGGCCTTTATGCTTATAAATCATTTTATTGGTGGGTAAAATACAGAGGCTAGAGCATCGGGCTGTAATGCGAGGCGCACTTCAAAGGGAACCTGCTTTCATTTCACAACAGTTAAGGTTTTATCAGCCACTAAAGATTCCCCCAGCCAGAGGATCCTGTTACACCACGTTAAGCCTGGGGTGAAGGCTACGGCTGCTAAAACCAGACTGGTGGGAAGAAGATGAGGAAGAGGAGGAAGTTTTGAAGCTGCTGGGCTGCCTGTGGAGACTTTGTTCTAGAGGCTGCTGCAGTTGGATTGCACAGATAGAGTTTTATGTTGGGACAAAGAGGGTCAGCCCTTGGGAAAAGGGCTGTGTTTTCCCCAAAATACCCAAGAACCCAACAGCAGCAAAAACCAGCATGTCAGAAACCTGCTTTTTCTTAAAAAGACAAATTCTCCATGAGCATTTGTGCAGAGTGAAGAGGTCCTGCACTGTGTAAACGTGCTGCTCACCAAGGGTGTGGAAGTATAATGCAGGCCACCAAAGACAACAGGTTGTACCTGCTAAAGACAGTTGGGGCTTTTCTCCCAGCAAATCACCTCCCAAACAACGTAAGCAGACAGGAACATTATAGAAACTGCTCAGCTCAGCTGAGGGGAAGCAGATAGGGGAATGCCCTCGTGGAAAATTACTTGAAAGGAAACATCCAAGCAGGTTCTTCATGTTCTAGTCATGCCCTGGGTCCAGGTAAGACCAGAGTCCCTCACTGTGCCACATCTACCTTGCTCAGCAAGTGAGTCTGCTGCTACACAGGTCCTGAACACTGGATGTTCACCACAGAACATCACTCAACCTGTTACCTTCACCATCCTCTTGGCAGGCAGGAGAGGGGGGCATGACAAGACTGAGGAACTCTCCAATCCCTCACCATCTGCCTTGTAGAACCTGCTGATTTCAGAAGAGCCAGGTTGGGTTTGGGGCAAAGGTTAGCACTGGTTCTTATTTAACCTGAATGCCTGCACCCAACCCTGCCAACGGCCAGCTCGAGATGTCCCAGCCACTTGTTCTCAACCAGCAGAGCAGCAGAGAAGAGCTGCAGAGACAGCTGCCTGCCAGGATGGGGCTGGACTGAATTATCCCCACAGCCGCTGAGATATGGGTCAGCTCCCACAATTTGTCAGACAAGGAGAGGAAAGGAAGGTCAAAAAGAGCCTCCTGTGGGAAAGAAAGCCTGTTGTGTTCCTGCTCAGCCTAATCAGGACTTGATGTTGGAGAAAGATAGATGGGATAAATGAGCTTGTAAATGGAAACAGGGATGGGAAAGCCAAGCTGTGCCTTTGCTCTCCAGCAGAAGGGAAGAGATGCAACATGTGTTTGCTTTCACAGGCCCAAGAGGCTGCAGAGATCAGGTGGAATAGAATCATGTGGCCCTTTATGGCCCAACCAACAAAAAAATTCTACTAAAGTCAAATGAGATGCTTCCCCAGGTTGCATAGAGGCAACTCTGCCAGATTGGGTCCTCTGCAGGTTCTCCTTAGAACCAGAGCAGATCCCAGCAGTGCCTTGTCCACACCACCCATGAATGCTGCAGACCCTGGGCTTCCCAGGAGGCTGATGCAGAAGACTTTTAGAGGGGAATTGTAGCAGCAACAGCAATGAGAGGCGAGGGATGAGCATTGCTCCAACTGGATGTCTTCTTTCAGATGATGCTGAGAGTCAACCCTCCCAGACTGGAAAGGCTTGAGATAGTACAGTCCCCTGCCAGAGGCTGAGGAGGGCAAGAAACATCCATCAGAGATGTACAAGCATCATTGAGGCTGCTGAGATAATTCTCAGAACAAGAAAAAAGCCCATGAGAGCACAGAGATTTTAGGCACATGGATTTTTATCTGCACGGGGTGTATCAAGTGAAATTTGGGTTCAGCTCCTAAACCACTGAACCTCTGTTGCTTGTGGGTGATCAGTTAAGATAAATACCCAACAAGGTCAGTGGAGCAGAACAAATGACTTCACAAATGAGATTATCCAATGAATTTAGCCTGTATTTCTCCTGGCATATCCCTGTTTCTGAAAGTGTTAGTTAATTGTTATCATCTATTGAAGAATTTCAACAGACAGTTTATGGTATGTGGATTTTTTTTTTGGAAACCACTCTTTTCTTAAAAAAAAACCAAAACATTGTTACACAGTGAGATATTTGGTTGTGGTTTTCATAGCTCTACTCTTGGTATGTGGATTTTTTTTTTGGAAACCACTTTTTTCTTAAAAAAACAAACCATTGTTACACAGTGAGATATTTGTTTGTGGTTTTGATAGCTCTACTCTTGAAATATTCTTCCTAATCTTGGAATTAACCATAGCAGAAGCACTTCATAGAATCATAGAATCCTTTAGGTTGGAAGGGACCTTTAAGAACATCACTTCTTCAACCCAAAGGTCGTTTCTACCTTTAAATGGTCACCCCAGTATGAACACTTCACAACTAATGCTAAAGGATTTTATATTCCAGACTGGGAAGCAGGAGGCAGGAGAGATGGGGAGATCCATCCACTTTCACACCGAGACATCTTATACTCAGATGAAATGGTGGCTTTGAACTGGTGGCTTCCCAGCTCCAAGCCCAGCCCTGCCCAGTAAGGCATCTTTACCACTGTCATTAATGTATGTTAACAATATTTACAAAGAAAATAAAAATATTATTATCCAATGAGACAGCTATTGGATACCAGTTGTGTTTTCCAGCTCTGTGTTTTACAATCTGTGCCTCTCAGTGATTATTTCAGTTGTCAGAGGAAATTCTGTTAAAGTAAAAATGATGATAAAACCTGTTTTACTTATCTGTTTATCTCTTCATAAACCCTGTGTCTGAGGATGAATGGGACTTGTGGAAGCTGAAAGACATGAGGATGAGGTCACTGCTGTCAGAAAGCAGCTGCAAGGCTGTGTATTTTATGAAGTGCTTTCTCTCCACTTGAACACTTGCTTCTTAGACACCAAGTCTTAATGGTGTTAGAGTTGCATTTAAACGTTTCAGAACAGGCTTTGATGTTCACACCTCACAGAGGTGAATGAGATGTGGGAGAGTAGATTTCCTGCTGCTACTGTTTGGCTAGAGATAGGCTGAGCTCCACCAGCAAATCAGCAGCACATCGATTCCCACCATCAAGGTTTTCTTTGCGAAAGAAAAAGCTCTGAGCTTTTAAAAACAGCTTAAGCACTACAGGAAAGTGGCTCAAAGATTAAAACACCCCAGCAACCTGATTATTATAAACATTTTTCCATTGGTGACCAAACAAAATCTGTTTAATTGGTGTCCTAATAAACAGAAAGCCTCCCTAGCTGGAGAAACTGAGAACCACGAGAGGCACGAGTGCTGGCTGCTCAAAGCAGTGACACACTTGCTCACGACTGGGCACAGAATCAGAGGTTCAGCATTAAGTCATACGACCCAAGCTCACAAGAAATATTTTAGCCCTCGCCCTCGTTGGACTGGAAATTTTGTGATAAAGGTTCTTCTCATAAAACCTCTGGGAGGCCCTGTTTGTTTTTAATACAATGGGACAGACACCGCGCTGCTATAAATCAGTGCAACTTCACTGACTCCCATTTAGGCCAGCTGAGAGCTCAGTGTTAGACACAACCGCCTCACCCAAGGCACTGGGATCTCGTTCATTGCTTTGGCCTCTGGGCCCTCTGTCCTTTGTCAGAAAATCAAATCATTACCACATTGTTTAGGGGATCCCTGCCTCAGCTTGCCACCGGCAGGCTGGCAGTTCTGCTCCTTGGGCCAAAGCGGATCGAGGGAAGCACAAGAGGACACAACAAATCAAAAAAAAAAAAGGCAGTTCCCTTTTGCACCTCAACAAAAAGCCACAGTTTTAGCTAAAAATCATGCTTGGCTGATCTGAATGGGTTCTGCCATCTGCAGAAGGCAGCAAGTTCAAAGGAGCCCTTTCCAACATAAATTTCTCCGTTTCTTTCACAGCTTCCCTGCTCCACGTGTCCAAAACAAGCTGGTTGGATCAAATAATGCTGCAAGTCCTGGAGTTTATAGTCATGCCTGTTGATTCCAAGCAATGCTTTGCCAGAAGGACTACAGGATTAGGCTTATCATTTTCATCTTCACTGAAGTGTAATACACTTAATGAACTAGTGCTGACTCTCCAGCAAGATGCTCTCAGGCTTCCACAGCTGGGACTATGTCCCCTGTCAGTGGGACATTCCTCTTCCCAAAGGGGCTGGTTGTTGTAATTCTACTACAAACACCAAAAGTGCTGAAGCTTTTCTAAGCAAGCCCTCAGATAAGGACAGTAGGACGTGCTTGCAATTTTAAGAGATTCTCTCTTGCTTTGGCAAAGTTTGTGTGGAAAAAGACTTTCTGCTGCAGTTTGGGTACCTGGATGTTTGCTTTGCAGTTTGTTCTTGGTTTGCTTTTTTTTTTTATGTGACCAGTTGGTGGACTTATTTGGAGCCTATTAGCTGGGGTGTCTGTTCTATGGGTTACTCTTTAATCCAACTGCATTTCTGTGGCAGGTTGGAGAGATGTGGCACAACAGCAGCAAAGCTGAGAGACATCCAGAGACAGAGGCTTCTTGCAAACAGACAGCAACATTACAACCTCTCTCATGAGCAACACCTCCACAAGACGTGAGAGGGAAACACCTGGACCCTCCTCACCACCTCTGCTGGCTTTACCTTGCAGAGCTGCTGCCCTGAAGCTGGTTGGAGAGAAGCTCTTACCCTCACCCCGACCTCTCTGGGGAGCCGGATGCCGCCTGGCGTCGTGCCGCGGGTCTCCCGACGTGCCCGGGCACCCGTGGTGGCAGCAGCACCGCCGTTCTCACGGGCTCTTCTCCCCGTGGGCCCTTCTTAGCTGGGCTCTCCGGTGAGCGAGAGGGCATCTGGCCCCGTGCCGTGGAAGAGGAGTGTGCCAAAGGCAGCCCCTGCCAACGGGAGCCCCCACTGCCGGCTCCTCTGCATGGCCCCGGCTGCTGCCAAAAACACAGGGCAGCTGTTGTGTCATAACCTCATCGCAGGGCTCTTCACAGGCAATGTAAACGAGCTGGACCCTCAGGAAGAAAGAAAACATTCTCAGCTGACCTTTAAGGGAAGGGGGGGGTTGCCTCTGAAGAGCCAGTTTGGACACATCTCAAAAGAGTTTGAGAAGCAAAACACCAGGCAAATAGCACCAGGCTCCGGCGGCTTTGCGTGACTCCGGTTAATGCTCAGAGCTGGGGGAGACCTGCTCACCAGCACACTGTCCCTTCATAAAACACCCTTGTCTTCAAAAGGCTCCATCTCAAGGGACAGGACAGACCTTTGACCACGGGGAAAGAGCACTGGGGTCCCCACTAGCACACGCCAGAGATATTTGAGAAGTTCCCGAGAAGTCCATCTGTTTTCTGGACACCAGCTTGCAGAGTATTGCTGGTAAATGGTGGGTTTCAGCTTCTTCACACTGAGAGCAGAATAGCTTTGTGAAAAAATTTCAAGCAAAATTGAATGGAATTTCTTTTCTGGTGCTGCATTTGGCATGTCTGAGCTGCTGCAGCACGATCTAGAATATGGCCGTTTGTTTACTCCAGTTTGAAGCTGTGATATGAAATAAATATTATGTGAGTAGCCTAGAAATGCTCCAAGATTTCAGAGACACAATTGCTCTGAGCCTTTTTATTAAACGAAACATCCATTTTCTCCCAGGCAGAAATCACAATGGTATCCATCATAAAAATGATCAATAAAGCACTGGGTTGCGACTCCAGCTGCCTGGTTTAATTTTGTTATTGAAATAATGGTTTTCTCAATGCATGGAATTTCCTGGGGATTAATAACACACATCAGCATCACGATGCTCCCACACCTTCATGCTTCTTATTCACTCCAGAAAGCACCCACTGCCCAGCCCATAGGAGCTTGGATTGAGGTCCTTGCTGGTGGTGTGGTTGGACTTGATGATCTTAAAAGTCTCTTCCAACCAAAATAATTCTATGATTTTATGTGTGCTGTGGGTTCACCACCTGAACGATCCACAGGTGATGCTAAGAAGCAAAAGCTACCTGCTGTTTTTTAGGAACAATTTTGGTAGCTTCCTGGGAAACCTTTTTTTTGAGATAATACTTTGGAGCCTGATGTGTTACAGCACCAGGAAAAATGGAGCTGGGCTGCTGGTGTGGGAACCGAGGCACCAAAATCAATTTGTGAAAAACATTTTCAATGGACAAATTTCTAAGTGACTTGGGACTACGATGCTGACCTAAGGACAATTTGGGCATATGCATTGCTCTGGTTTAGCTTCTATTTCCTTCTGTTGGTCTTGTTCAAGGGAAAACCAGAAATAAGCACTGGGCTTCTAGGTAACCAACCTTAAAAATGCAACACATTTGGGCAAACACATCTATAAATGGGATTGGCTATGAGGAAGATTAATTTCAACTCCCTAAACCCATGACTGATGTGTACCTGGTGACTCTTTTGACTTTAGCATTGCTTTGAGAAGTCATTTCTACACCTAGACAAGAATTTCCTGACAAAACTATTTATTTTTCTTGAAAAACACCCTACTGAAAAAGCTGAACTCTTTATGAGAAAAATGCCCTTTCTCTAGAAAAGCCAGGGAGAAAAGTTCCACCATTATCACAGAATCTTGTTTAGTTGTTTGGGGTTTTTTTCACCTATAAAAATTCTGACATCATCAGTTAGATAATCGTAGAAACTGGTGTAAAACCCCCAAAATGCATTCAGGATCCAAATCAAAGCTCCCATTAAATGAGCTAAGTGAGTTGCTTAGCTGTTAGACTTAATTTTAAACTCCACTTATGCTTGGCATTCACCAGCTTGTTTTCTGGAAGGGTGGAAACGGGAGCCTGCAGATGGGCAAGAATTTGTTTAGGCCAGGACAATTAGTGCAGGCATGAGTCAAGACATTGCCTTGCACAAAAACAACTCGGTGGGAATTTCCACTGGTGGCCTCTCTGGGCAGGGGTTTGGCACCATAATCCTGATCCTTCCAGAAATCCATGGCAGTCTGGTCCTTCACTCTGTTGGATTTGGGATTAACCTTTTAATGGCTCGTACCTTTGGGTGTGTTGGAGTCTGAATGCTGGAATCCTGCACCTCAGCCTTGCAAAAAGGTTGCTCACCCTCCCGTGATCTTCCCAGCAGATGAGAAACTCTAGCTTGGAACTGCTCCCCACCACCCCCTCTTGTTGTTGAGCTTGTGAATTTTATTAGCTGTCAACGTGTCAAACTTCCACTTAGCTGGACAGCTGGGTGGACAGCCAGATTCTTAGGTCTGCCAATAAAGTTCAACAGAGCTATCAGCTTTTCATGTGGAAGAGGTCATGGTACGTCAATACTCAGGTATCAGAAAGAAGGAATGAGACTTTGGGAAGTTCACCTTTCATGTGGTAAGGAAAAGAAAGGTGAGGAGGAGAAAGATGCAAAGAGGTGGCCAGACCCACTTTTTTTGTTCAGTGCTTATAGAGTGGTTATCAGCCTGGGATTCTGGTGCAGGGGTGTTTATGATACAGCAAGAAAGCACAAGAATAAGACCCAAGCTGTGATTCAGAGACTGGAGCATGATCCAGGGATTGTCCAGCCATGGCTGTGCAGCAGCCTGGTGGCACTGAGATCCAGGAAATGGATGAAGCACTGAGCAGACATGGAGAAGCAGTGAAAGCTGCTCTGGAGTCTCTTTGGTGACTATGGGTCACAAAATATTGTCATACATCTGCCTCCTATCTTACATGTTAATATGACAAGCTTTTGGAGACAAGATAGATGGGTAGGTGTTGGCATGACCCTTAACATGTGCAGAAACCTTGAACTCAGCTGGCCCTACCATTATCACTGACATCTTTCAATCAAAACACATCTCTTGGCCTTAAAAACTCTAATGAGACAGGAGTGAGACTATGAGGTAGTAGAAGATTCTCCGCTGGACGGACACAAGTGTGGATGCGTGTGTGGCTTTTTTTTTTTGCCACAAGAACTTGATTGACTAATGTTTGTAGATCCCGAGAGCCAGTAAAAGATCTGCTCTGATATCCAGAAAATTTTACAAGGGGCGGCAGGCTTAAAAGTGGTGGGAAGAAGCTGACTGTGCCAGGATGTCGGAATGAGAAAGGCATCAGGAATGTGCCTCGGAGAACAGCTGCTGCTAGAGCCCTGGCAGGAACCTCCACGCAGGCTGCCTGGGAGCAAATAGGGGGATTCGGAGATCACAGCTTGAGACGAGGGAAAGGTTCTCTTTATTTATTTATTTAGCTTCCCCTTTCTCTGCTTTGGCCTCCCCCCTTTCTCCCAGCCTTGGCAGAGTGAGGTCGGAGCGCCTTCGAAAAGAGAACCTGCCTCTGGTTTTTGCACTCCCTGGCACTACAGGGCTTTTCCTCTCCTCCCCAGCAAGTCCTCAGCACAGCCCATGCCACACAGGTTTCTCTCAGCTCACAAAAAGGTATGACCTAAACTCTGTTCTCTCTTGAAACTCCTTTTTTTTTGAGTCTATTTGCTACCAAGACATCTATTTTTATTCCTCCCCTATAGTATTATATCCATCTACACAAGTAAGAGCAATTAGAAACAGAATATGCAAAACAAAAATGGGGGAATTCACACGTTCCAACTTTTGGTGGCTTAATCACCTTAACCAGCTAATTTCCCAAGCTCCATCTATCTGTGAACTTAGATGGCTAACAAATTAACACTATTGAACACTGGTACGATGTGTTGGCTAAAATCAAAACTAGAAGCAGTTTAAAGTTTACAAAACCTTTTGGCAGCTTTGGCTCCTGAGCGAGCACATCAAGCTCATTATCCTGCCAAGCCAAGAAAAAAAAAAAGCTTGTTTTATTTCAGAGGAGCTGGTCCATTGACTGCTTCCTCATCCCCAGCCTGGAGTGCTGGTTCCTTCCTCACCCAGGGCCCGAAATTCAAGTCTGGCTGCGTGCACAGAGACCCCTGTGCTCAGCCTGAAACCCAATCGTGCTGGCCACACGGAGCACGGACTGCTGGGGTCTCCATTTCACTTCTTTAACCCAGCACAATCCCCAGTCCCTCCCCCTTTCCTTGCCTGTCCCCAAGGGACTCTATTATACCCCCCGATCTGTTCACACTCCTTATCCCTCTGCGTGTTTGCACACACTGCTGACCCAGCCTTTATCTGGAAGACATAAGGGTCTCTGTGTGGAGTTCCCACAAGGGCTATTAATCGTGTAGATGTCAGAGTCCCCCGGCTCCAAACCCTCCCTTCCTGCTCCTCCCTTCTTCTTCCCTCCCCCCACCCTTTTTGTGCTCTCTAGAGATGGAGAGAAAAAAAAGTTTTATGAAAATTCACACACAGAACTTGCAAACTTTGCAAAATACGATCTGCTCCCTTGGGCAAGGTTGGTAAATGGTGTGATT
This sequence comes from Merops nubicus, assembly GCF_000691845.1. NCBI lineage: Eukaryota > Metazoa > Chordata > Aves > Coraciiformes > Meropidae > Merops > Merops nubicus. The sequence continues at coordinate 27,742 of NW_008607322.1, read as the reverse complement.
TCTCCTAAAACACCAAATATAAACACATACACACACTGCTTCCTTCTAGGCAAATGAAGGAATTTCCTCCAACAGAAAACAGAGCTGAACGCCTTGCCAAGTTAGAGAAAGTTTGGCTCAAGGTCCCAACCTGGATGGAAACCCTCCAGCTGGTACCTCTGCAATGGGCCAAAGCCAAATGGCATATCTGCAAATCCAAATGGCATATCTGCAAATCCATGGGAACGTGGGAATCTGCAGAACCAGGCTGAAGTCTTGGATGGGATGTGGGCTCCAGAGAAGAAGATCATCCACATTACCACCTCTCAACACCCTCGTCCCCAGCACCGCTTCCTCCTTCATCAAGGCCAACAAGAAGCTGTGCCACCAGGTTGACCTGCCAGGCTTTGGCTCTAGTCCTTACCTGAACTCGGGCCTCGGTGAGCTTGGTTCTCTGAGCCAGCTCCTCTCGTGTGTAGATGTCTGGGTAGTGGGTTCTCTCAAAGGCCTTCTCCAGCTCCTCCAGCTGCTCAGCAGTGAAGGTGGTTCGACTGCGGCGTTGTTTGCGCTTCAGGGGCAGGTCTGGTTCAGATTCAACATCAGAACCTTCATCCAGCCTGTTACCTGGGGTAGGGGAAAAGTGGGAGGTGAGGCTGGGGTGGTTAAAAGCCATTGGAAGAGTTAAGAAGCCTGGCAAAGTAAGGCCAGTTCTATCACGATGGTGTCCATCAAAACAAATCTGTCCATGGTTGTCAACAGCTCATCTACCAGTTTCCTACTGTTTCTGTAGCTTCCTGATGTCGTTTTTTATCTCCACGTTGTAAAAAGCCCACTTATCAAAATCAGAACTGTTTGCAGGAAAGGGATGGTGCCAAGTCCACTGTTGAAATCGTTGCAGTGAAAAAACTTCCCATTTTTTACTTATTTCAATAAATTACCAGTTTTTCTTAGAAATGACTGTTTCAAAGTTGAACATCTTACACTGAAAAGAAGTAAAAGCTGAAATGAGCCCAAACAGAAAATCAGTACACAGTGTTTTCATTTGTGCAGCCTAATTTCTTCTTGTATTTTGTCAAGTGTCAGAGTTCAAGTTGACAATTTTTTAAACCACTTCAGGAAGAAAAAAAAAAAAAGAAAAATAATATTAGGAATTTTTACAGCTGGGATAAACCTTTTCAACTCCACTTTGCCTCTGGGTTGGGCTGCCCACAGGATACAGTTCCTCTTCTCTTAACT
>NW_008607322.1:18277-26490 GCF_000691845.1 Merops nubicus | reverse complement strand
AGGAGTTTTGCACAAGGCCAGACTCTTACAGCATTAAGATGCCCCAAAAGATCTTGACCAATGTCTAACTGGTCACTTCCTCCATCTTCACTTGCCCTGGACCTCTGCCTTTCCCTTCTCCCTGTCCTGAGCTCAGCATCACATCTCTTGCCTCCTGAGGTTTGTATCAAACCTGAACAAGTATAACTGGAATAAGTAAGCCCAGCTTTGATCTCTTTTATTTTGTCTGGGGATAAAGCAGAAGGCACTCCACTGATATCCACCAAGCCTACAGTCAGACCCAGTGGATTTTAGAGGAGATGCACCAAGAAGAGTATTAGTGGTGGCTCCAGTGGTCTCCAGAGACCTCTCATGGAGCAAAGCTTGGGTTTCCAAGATGTGCAACGTGCAGGTTATCACTTCTCTGCAGACATTGATGTATGGAGGATCTCAGCCTGGCCAAAACTTTGTCTGCCTTTGGGACAGTGAAAAATGTGCCACTGGTTCATGGCAGCAGAGAAGGAAGAGGATGACACATGAAACCTTTCAGCTAGGTGAGAGATCTGGCCTCTGTCACCTTCTCCTTCTTTCTCATGAAAATAGGAGACTCGTTAAATGTGCACTCTTTTTTTTCCCTACCAAGCTTGACTGCTGTCTGTCAGAATAACTGCACAAACAGAATGAGAGCCAGAACCTGCTGAAACACCGTGCTCACAGAGAAATGCTTTTAATTGGGAGTAAACCCCTGCTCATTTGGGATTAAAGCAGGACTTACATACGTCCATCTTGACGATAAAGTTCCCTAAAGTTACTAATAGTGTTTTCCAGTCCTCTCGATTTTTGTTCAGCTCCTCTACTATCATCATCCAAAAATCTGCCTTTTTCTTTTCAGAGCTGGGAACAGCAGCTGTGATTTCCCCAACAGCTGCTGGAGAGCGGCGGCAGTTTGAGGAGGATGAGGCAAAGATCCCATCGGAGCTCTCTTGTTTACACTGAGCTCACCACCAAATGCCATCGTGTTCAGCTTGCTGCAGCAGGAAAAAGGCTTTTATGTCTTGGGGCTTCACAGGGAGGACGTGGTGTCAGAACTCAGTCGTGCTGGAGTCAGAGAAACTCCCCTGGACTTTTTTTTGGGGACAAACGCATCACCTGAGGAGGTTTTTCCCTTCTTCTAGCTCTGGTTTATCAATACACAAGGTCTTTACACACATCCATCTTTTTAAATCAAGAACCTTTTCATTCTCACTGAAGTCAGTGGAAAATTCACCCTTGGCTTCAGAGGAGCAGCATCAGGCTCACATTTAAAGACAGTTCCCCTCTACAGAGCAGAAATTTGTTACTAAAGGAGCTTTTTGGTTATGTTCATTTTCAGGGAAGGTCTAGACTCTCAAGGAACATCTGTACTTGAAAATAACAGCTCTCCACACATGGGTTCCAGATGATCTGGGGCAGGTAGAAGCACATCTGGACCTTGGAGTACCATGCTGTGCAAAAGCACATCTGGAAACCTCTAGCACACAGTAAATTTCTTTGCTAATCACTTAAATCACCAACTATTATTGGTTGAATTAGCATCTTTTCTGGAAATACCTGATATGGAAAACAAATAAGGGTGGGGTTGTGTTTTGTCTCAGGACATGAGTGGGACAGCATGAGGAAGGAGAAGGAAAATATACCAAGTTAAATGCTATTTAACTCTGCAGCTGAACATATTTCTCTAGAAAAAATACACATTTTTGTATAGTTAGGATGCACACTTAGGAGCAACTTTCAGCCTGTGAGCTCTTTAGCACAGGAATTGTCATTTGGTGCAACAAAGCCCCAACCTGCTTGGCAAGTACTATGGTGACAGCAATGCCAAAATGACTTTTTAGGGATCTAACTCTTCCCTTGTTAGCAATGCTGTAACATCTAAGCTTGTCCTCTTGCTTGGTCCCACTGCTTACACAGTACACAACAAACCTGGGATGCTCTATCTCCTCAAGTGAGAAAAAAAGCTTAGAAAAGGGTCTGTACCATGTTTCATCTCCCACTTTTTGCTTTCCTCACTTTTTTTGCTGCAAAAGCCTGGAAGAGAAACCAGCCAAACTTTCTTCAATAGGTTTATGCTCCTAATTGAGGATCCCTGATTTGGCCACCAAGTTTTGGGAGAGGAAAAGTGATCATCATGAGGAACAACAACCTCTCCTATTCACAGCAGCACTGGTGACTGGGCTGGCCACCACGTTGGCTACAGGGTTAAAAGAGTGGAGAGCAGAACCTTGCCACATAAACTGATGGAACACTTTCCATCCACACGTCTCCAAGCAGCTCCCAACTGGCATTATCTCCATTTCACAACCGTGGCAGGGATGGCGGAAGTCACCCACCTACAGTCCCCCTGTGAGTCAAGGAGCAAAGCTGGGAAAAGAAGCCACAGCTCCTCGTGCCAAGTCTGAGGCTCCAACAACACGACTACAAAGATGAAACCAAGAGAGCAAGAAAAATCCCAGGGTATGTCTGGAACCAGCTGGTCTGAGTACGATGCAGCTGCTGCTGTCAGGCACAGATTCATTAAACAATATACAAAGTCCTTCAGCTGAGACAGGCTGCAGGGTGAGCCTCATTATCTCATGCATCCCCTTTTACCAGGGGACAGGCTCCCTTACCTGCCTAAGATGCAACTCAAGGATCTAACAGGTCTTTTTCCACTCCTCAACAGCTGAAATCTGCTGGACAAACCATTGCCATCAGCTCTGCAAAGTTTCGGTGTGATGAGAAGTGTTAGAAAGCTGCAGGAGTAACTCAAGGAGACTCCCTGGCTAGGCAAGTGCAGGGGGATTCATCCATAACCTGAATGCTTCATTTTTTGCCCCACATTCCTGGGTGAAAAGTGCACGTGTAGCAGCATGAGCAGGGGGCAAATCCCAGTGGGCAGCCTCCAGCACAACGGGGCTGTTGCTGTGGAAATAACCAGGAGCCCACGCTGGTAACATTTTAAACCTGCTCAGCACGGAGAGCAAGGAACACCCTGTAAATACAAAGGTGGAGAAATATCTAGCAGCAGCTTCTTGTGTGGCTTGCCAATCACTGGTTGTGATGAAGGATGGGAAACAGCTAGCTGTCCAACACACAGCTCCCCCAGGATAGCCCACTGGCTGAAGATTGACAGAAAAGAACAGAATGGAGAGGTGAACGGAGGGGGGGAAAAAAATCTCACAGCAGGACGAGTCAGAGAGAAGGAAAAACGAAGAGAAAAGTGTGTGTATTACAGAACAGACACAATGCTCCCACTATATATCTTTAAGAGTGATTCCATCTTTCTTAGTTAGAAACTGCTCTGTAGCTCAGAAATAAAAATCCCAAACTGCTCAGAACTCTTTGTTTTGCAATATTTTTAGAAATAAAGAGGCTTCGTTAGGGGAACGAAACAAGGTTGCCAGTGTGAAAATTCCTAAGATCTTCTCTGCTCAGAGGGCACCAGCACCTCCTTGGAGCAGAGATACAACAGGGCTCGTGCAAGGGGGGAGATGACTGTGTGATGGGACTTGCTGAAGGTTTGTGTGGATCACGACCAAGTCCCAGATCTTCAGGGAGGATGAGCTGGGGAAAACTAAACAAACCAAACCAGCTCCCTCTCCCCATGGAAATGAGCACAGCCAGAACACGTGCACAGGGTGGCATCAGAAAGGTGACAAGTCTAAGCCTGGGCTTGTCCTGGGACTCATTCTAGCATGAGGAAATGTGTAAATTATGGCCCAGAAACTCACATTCCTGAATAATGTTGCTGATCGAGGTCGGGGGTACAATTAGCAAGAGGTAGGCAGAGCTGCATGGAGGGGTCTGAAAGGAGCAGAAGTGAAGCACCTTGAGGAAAGGAAGAAGAAAAACGCTCCATAATTATGGCTTGGATGTGTCCTTCCTGTCCCCATTCCCTTCACTCTTCTATTTCCCTTCCTCCCCCTCCATCTTTCTCCTTTCCACCTCCATTCAGTGCTTCTGGGTGCCTCTTAGCCCTGGAGTTAAATTAATCAACAGGATTAGGTTGAATCAGCCACAATGAGACCCTCCAGGCTCAGACTGAGCCCTTGGTGCTCTATAAGGACCTGCTGCCTTGTCTTGAAGCACCTTGGTGCCATCTGGAAGGATTGGCAGCCAGGACCAGGCATGAAAACGCATTCATTAAAGTGGGGATGGGATTTGGTTGGAGGGTAAAGGGGACCTGCACATCCTCTCCTTTGGTATTTCTCATCTCATTTCCTCTCTCTCTTTCTCTTGCTTCCAGCTGCACCATCCTAAAAATCACATGTGGGATGGAGAGGAGAGGGGAAGAGGGGGAAGGGAATGCCTTAATGGTTCAATGGTTGGACTTGATGATCTTGAAGGTCCCTTCCAACCTAAAGGATTCTATGATTCTATGATCCTAATGGTTTTGTGAATGGCTTCACTAGCACTGCAGCTTTTGTGCTGCACTGGGTTTTAGCAAACTCACCCATGTCCTCCTGGAGCAACGGCCACAAAACCAGCTCTGGAGGTGACAGGCTGGGAAGATAATGCAGCCACAGGGGAATTTGGATTGAACAGCATGAGAGAAGTAAGGAAATCTCACTTTGGGGGTACCACCAAGATCTGAGCACCCACGTCACCCCTTCTTCACAACGTTCCCCACCAAAGCTGTCCTGCTTGGTGGCCCCAACAGCTACCCCTCCATGAACACATCTGTGCATGTTTTTCCAGTCCAGTATGTTCCTGAACTTTGGGAATATAAAACAGCTTCAAGTTTTATGCTGAAGGGCAGTTAAAGAGTCTTTCAGTTGTATAATCATAGAATCACTATGGTTGGAAAGGATCTCTAGGATCAAGTCCAACCTTCATCCCAACATTTCCCTACCTACTAGACCACAGCCTCAAGTGCTACACCTACTCATTTTTTGAACCCCTCCAGGGATGGTGACTCCAGCACCTCCCTGGGCAGCCTGTTCCAGTGCCTGCCCACTCTCTCAGTGAAGAATTCTTCCTAATATCCAACCAAAACCCATCAGGCTCTGCAATGTGATGCTTTTGCTGCCTGACGTTGCCTTCATAAATGGAGCCACGTTGCCATGGGAGTACCCATCTCAGAGGTGAAACTCTCTCCCAGCTGTGGGTACCTTGTCATGATGGCCTGAGATAATAAGAGATGCTATAGCTGAGATCCTTGCTGTGGATCCCAGCCACAGTACATCTGTTGGAGCAGTGAGGGTTGGACTGCACACCTCACACTTTCTACTCCCTCAGAAGGATGTGGGATGAACAAGGAGCAGCAAGAAGCAGCCTCTGATTCACAAACCATGTCTCTTGCAGTCAGTCAACGGCCTCAGAAGAAGCAAGAGCTGAAATTCTCCCTGACTCCTTCTCATCTGCCTTGCCCTCTGGCAGAAAGCAACCAAAACCCATCAAAATGCAAACAGGACTAGGAGCAGCCTGAGAGAAGGGTGAGACAGCACCAGCTGAAATCCAGAAGACCCTTTTCTCTCTCTTCTTAGAAAACAATGAAGTCCTGAGAGGTGCATATCTGTGTGCAGAACAACCCCTGCTCACCTCCAAACCTGCCCAACAGCAGGTGGGAGTCTGCAAAGGGGGACAGAGGTGTTTCAAATTCATCTCTCTCCCCTGTCCAAGCACATTCCCAGACACAAAACCCCAATAACTGACCCAGCACATACAATAAAGCTTGGGCTTCCCCCTCCCTCCCCTTTCCAACCTGTAAACTCCAGCACTTGCTTGTGCCTACGCATCTGTATTACAGTTTAACATAGTTTAGGGGGCTGTGGTGTGGAGCAGAGGCAGAAAACGAATCACATAATAGTTGATATGCGTTTTAATCAAGTAATTCAGCCCAAGCAGAATGATAGTGCCTGTTGGTGGGGTGCCCTTGAATACCAAACAGCCCGGGTAGCAGGCCTAGGAAAATGAAAAAGTCATTTACAGCTCAGCTGGGGACTGCAGTGTGCAGCAAAGCATTAGTGTGGGGGCCTTAGGAGATAAAGGTTTGGGTATTTTTCTGTGGTTTTTTGTCATTCAGGCACTGAACTGGCCAGCTGTAAGCAAAGCATAGACTGAGGTGATGTCCATTGTGGGCTTTACAACCTGGAAATAATACTCAGGGTGGAGGTGATGGTCCTGAATAGGGTGGCAGAGACAGAATGTGTGTGTGTCTGGGGGGAATAGAGAAGGGAGAGGGGGTCAGAGGGAGAGGTGTTTCACAGTGGGATAATTCCCTCATCATGTCAAGGTCTCTACTGAATGAAGGAGATCATATGTGGAAGGAGAAGCTGTAGGAAGGAGGGAGAAAGGAAAGCTGGAGGTTTCATGGATGAAAAGGAAGGACATGCAAAAGGTGTCCAAATGTGCTCACCTCCCCTTTTGTGGGGGACAGGACGATCCGTGGTGAGAACCACACAACCTGTTCTGGCTTGGAATGAGGGAGCTGATGAGTTCTCTGTGTCTGAATCCCCAGGACTGACCCAGGAGGAGCCCCACATTTACTTGCTGGGCTTGAAGGCTCAAAGGTGGTGCAACGTGTGGAGTTTTACCTGGTTCTGGCTGTCCTCCTTCCCTGAGCGCTCGCCCCAAACTTACTTACCTCCCAGCTCTGCCAGAATTTGCCCCCTAACTCATGGGCTGGTTTGGGGTTTTTAAGATAACTCCTACACAGGAGTGTCTCACCTGGCACTTGGCTATGAAATACAGATATGCCTCTAAACAAAAGAATAGAAATTTCTCCTTGATTAGAGTGCCAATTTGGGATGCAGAGATGTGCAAAATTCCCTTCCATTTCCCACTATGAAAATCTCCACATCTCCTTAAACAAGTACCTCAGCCTCCTGGGCTCAGTTCTGGCCAGATTCATAGGCACGACAAGTGGAGCACTAAAGATTTTGGAAAGAAAAAGCCAGAGAGACTCTGGTTTCCTTAGAACAATCATCCATCCCCAAATGCCTCTTGCCAATCTGAGTGAGGATATATCCAACAGCACTCTCCACATTCTTCCCAGTATCAATTGCACGTTGGGAATGTACCTTTGCCTTGAAGCTAACATAGATGAAGCTTTGTCCAAGCCCACAAAAAAGGAATTGCATCCCTAACCAGATGCTCTCTCATAATCCATGCCACGCATATGGACCAAGCAAAGTCCTTTGCTTGGTTCACCAAAGCAGTTGTGGTAAAAGCCAAGGAGCTGCACTCGTTTATCTCGGTGGAAGGAGCTGGCCCTGGAAGCTCCATCTACTCTGCATGGGAAAGTAGGAAGAGACGTCAGGGCCTCAGCAAATCCTGACTCAAATCAGGGTCTGGCAGGGTAGGTACCAGCTGCAGTGCCCCCACGGAAAGACACATGGTCACAAAACCCACAACGTATTCTGTTCCTTGAGAGTGGTGAACAAAACCAAATCATCCAGAACATTTGGAGGAAGATAGGGAGGGAGGGAGGGCAAAAGAGAGCCTACGTCTCCAACAGCCTTTGTTAATTCCCAGCACTGGCCTGAACATAAACAGATGGAATATCCATCAACTCCGGTCGTCTTTTCTTTTCTTTCAACTTTTTGCTAGTTCTCGCCTCCCTGTTTCCCTGCCCCCCTCCCCCCCTAACCCTCTTTCTTCGGGCTTTTGTTTGGCCTTTTAAAGAACCCCGAGGTAATGAGGCCTGCCCCAACTCCCCAGCACATCTGTGAAGTCCATAAAAGGCCCCTCTTTCACTTCAATATTCATAGCCGCGTGCTCGCGGCAGGCGCGGGATCCAGCGGAGGGCTGCGCGGGAGGGACCGCGGGGGCTCCCCGGCTCCTCGGCCCCCATTGACACCACGCAGCTAGAGAGCCATCAATAGTGCTCCCAAAACTGGGGAGCAAAAGGAGACCAGCTGGGATACAGGGTGAATAAAGAGGCAGGGGAAAGAAAAGGTCTGGAGTTTTCCTGTTTTTCTTTTGCTTTCTTCCCTTTTCAGCTTCCTCTCTCCGGTTGCCTTGAAATGATTTCTTGTAGACACAGGGAAGTTGATGGAGCAGCACAAACGGGGCCCACTCAAGGGTTTGGCCACAGGACAACTGGGCATAGGTGCCCAGGATGCTAGAAATCTAGCACTAAGGGTGGGAGATCCCAGCACTAAGGGGTGGGAGATCCCAACACGAAGGATGGGAGATCCTACCACGAAGGACGGGAGATCCCAGCACTAAGGGTGGGAGATCCCAACACTAAGGATGGGAGATCCCAACACTAA
>NW_008607322.1:16237-18179 GCF_000691845.1 Merops nubicus | reverse complement strand
ATCCAAACCCTAAGGGTGGGAGATCCCAGCACTAAGGGGTGGGAGATCCCAACACTAAGGATGGGAGATCCCACCACTAAGGGTGGGAGATCCCAACACTAAGGATGGGAGATCCTACCACTAAGGATGGGAGATCCCAACACTAAGGGTGGGAGATCCCACCACTAAGGATGGGAGATCCCAGCACTAAGAGTGGGAGATCCCACCACTAAGGATGGGAGTTCATATCCTTTGATAACTGCCTTGATTTACCAGTTAAAGGAGTAGGCAGACCTGAGACAGATAACCTGGTGTGCAGTGCACGAAGCCAGGCCCTTTATCCAGGCAAGAAGGACTAGAGTGTATGTGGTACCTGGGGCTGAAGCACCAGCAAGGTGACCAAGGTCCCTGTGTACCTTGGTGCTCTGTGTTTTCTTTCAGCACCATTCCTGGCAGAGGTACTTAGCACAGCTCAGCTCAGCAACCAACCTCCTGCCTCAGGATTCATCTTGAGTCCCTGACTCTCACCCACTTGAACAGGTTGAAGCTCCAGCAGGGGCCAAGGAAGAGGCAAACAACCCTCAGTGATGCCCAGCTTGCTGTTCTCTCACCCTTTGTGCCTCACCCATGCCTGTTTTCCTCCATCACAGCCACTGTAGTAAGGGGGTGAACCTCCAGGAGCCTGTGACACCAGTTTTCCTCCTCATTCTGAACACAACACAGTATTTAGCAGCTCCCCACGGGTGCTACAGTCACCCTCCAAGGGTGCCTGGAGGTACAAATACAGCAGCAGAAAAGACACTGTGCTGTCCAAACACCTTTGGGAAAACAACGTTCAGCTCCACAGGAGAGAGACTCTGAACTGACCCCAGCCAGGCTGCAGGCAGCTCTGGGCAGTTTTGCTTTACATCAGTTCTCACCTAGAGAAATGTGTGCTTCTATCCCAGACCCCAAATCCCCCACTCCTCACCTATTCCAGGAGTTCTTACTTAGTCCTTTCCCCAAAGCAGAAGCACCATAGCTACATCTCAGGTGCTGGTGATACAGAAGTTACCATTGCCCAGACCTGGGCTGGATTCCACCTGGTGCAACACGTCCCTCAGCCCGTCAGGTGCATGCAGACACCATCTCAGACATGTAGCATCCTAGCGGGGCACACAAACCCAGGTCTCACAGCTTCTGCTCTGTGACAACCTCTGCTCCCCCTGGCTTTGTCCCAGCACGGCTCTGCTCACGGACTTGAAGTGCTGCCACCCGTTCTGTCCCAGTTCTGGGCCCCTCGTGCTCTGCCAGCACATCTCAATCTTGGCCGATCGCTGCCTTGCTGTTCTTACCCTGGGGTCCCTGCACAGCTCTATCATTGCTCCTCCGGCCCAATTTGCAACACCCTCTTTTATTTTCATCCTCAACCCCTATATAGCTCTGCCAACGGCCCTTAATCTTGTCCTGTAGTTCCTCTGCTGTTCCAACCCTGGGCCTCCCTGGCTGGATACATCAAGTTAAAGACCTTTCAATATAAGACTCTTTCAGGAAAGATAAACAAATTTAACCTCATAAACCTTTCCCAATCCTGAGAAACCAGCCTGTGAGAATGAGGCACCAGAGACCACTTAACCACACATGAGGAACACATTCCTCCTGCTGTTTGCAAGCCCTGCTTCATTTATCTGAATGTCAAACCCACCGCCTGAAGCCAAGAGGTGTGTGAGAGCGGGCACGAGCGACCACTTCCCTTCCTTTGCTTTGTCCTAACCTCTGAAAACAGGGGTGCAGCAAAAGTCATTAAGGCTGTTGTGCTTGGAGAGCATCTGATTTTATCCCTCTTGTCTTCTTCTTTCCCTTTCCTGTGTCCTTATGCTTGTTTTTATATATGTAAACTATGTATATATAGGCATCTATCTATATAAAAATATATATAAATATATAAACACATCCTCTCTTGTCCCACTGCTTCTTTTCACTC
>NW_008607322.1:14431-16221 GCF_000691845.1 Merops nubicus | reverse complement strand
TTCTTCCATCTTCCTCTCCGTATTTACACCCCTCCTCTGCCTTCTTTCCTCCCAACAAATGCTCCCAAGCTTTCCATTCACTTCAGCCCACGGAGAAAACACCGAAATACGTCACGACGACGAGCTCGGGGTGAAAAGGACCCACAAGCAGAGCGAGCCCCTCATCAAGTTGGCCAACAGCAACTCCGGCTGCCGCCGAAAATGTGTTGAGAAGCTGGACTGTGACATTCGCCTGGGATTGAACCCCTCTGCTTGTCTCTGCCTCTCTCTGCTAACCAAGCCAGGAGAAGAAAGAGAAGAAAGAAAAGTATCGGGAGGAGAGAATGCAAGTGACAGAAAGAAGGATTGAATGAAGGAGTGAAAAGAAAGAAAGATATCCCTGCGCCGCTTGGTCCTTTATCAGCCCTGTCATCTGGTGCAGGGCCCTGTTCGCATTGTCTCACCTTGGACAAAACAAGAAGGAGTTTTTGTGCAGATTCCTTTAGAGCTGCCAGAGCCCGCACCTTAGGGGGTCGCGGGGGCTGAATGTGCAGCTGACAGCCCCGCGCAGCCCGATGTGATATCAATAAACTCCGACACGTCAACTCTTCAGCACAGCTCATGTGGAAGGTACGGCCTGAATATTAAAACCTCCAGCGGCCGGGAAAGGAGCTCGGGGTGGAGAAAGGGGGGAGGAGGGGGCTCGGAGCAAGAGGAGGTCGAGGAGCGAGGGGGCTGCGTGAGCACAGGCTAGGGGAGAGGCAGCCAAAAAAAGAGACACCAGCACGGAGCTGCTACCTGCCCTCTCAGAAAACCTGTGGTGGCTTTTTGCTTTTACTCCTGACCGCTGGCGAGCACAAGAGGATTGTGTGATGGTTTCACCCTACAGGTCAGGGATTCTCCTCGAGAAGCAAACTGGGCAGGAGCCCAACAGCCAAACCAAAACCTGTGCTCACCTGGTTGGGACTGCGCCCTGCCTCCTGCTGGGTGGGTGTTTGCTTCAGGGCAGGCACATGTGAGCAAACACGGAACCCAGCAGCTCTTCACAGGCTGCTGTTGATGATGTGATGGTGCCCAAAGGCACCCAGCAGTGACAGAGCCTCAGCTGCACTGCCAGCACAACTTCCAGTCCTCTGCCTGTTTTGCTGCTGGTGCTAAAGCCCAGCAGCAGATTTTTTGCCACTTCTGACCCATAACGAGACGCTTTTCCAGAAGAGTAGGTACAATATCACCACAGAAGTACAGGTGAACTTTCATGTCTGTTAGCACTGGCTATCAAACATTTTCCTGTGCTGAAACTTTCCATCACTAGGCTCCAGAGTGAACATGCCCAGCTGAAATAAAAGAGGCAACTCACTCCAGGAGAACCAAACTGGGTTAAGCTCAGAGCCATGCTAGGCTCTGCAAAGACTACATCTTGTTCACAGCCTCCATTTCCACTCAGATCTCAGCTCTCAAGTTTTATTTTTGCAGTAAAGTTTAGACCATATTTTGTTCAAATTAAAGACTCAGGAGTCTCAGATGCCAGTTCCTCTAATGGGGTGGAGGGAGTGGGGGGAGGACAATCCCACCACCACAGCAAGTGCTGCTGAACATGCCCTTTAGCCCTGATGGGGCAGGACACAACTGTCCCATGAGGCCATGATTAAGACAGAAAGAAATTTCAGAGTCTCCAGCCCTACAGAGGAGTTTTTTCAGGAGGCAGAGAGCTATATATGCACAATATTCCGTGGGGTTTATCTGCCAAGTATTTCTCAGGATACATGACTTCATTCTTTAGGTATTTTATAATGTAACAAGGGATCTTTCAG
>NW_008607322.1:7293-14400 GCF_000691845.1 Merops nubicus | reverse complement strand
TCTTTCCCTCTGGAATTGTGATCCTATGAGGCAACGGTGCCCTGACAGACACCCAGCATAAGCTGAAACCTTCCACAGCTTCTTCTTGCTTAGGAACTGAAGATGAGGAGCAAAGTCAAAAGCATTTCCCACCATCATGAAGGCAGAAGGATGTATGCAGCAGAGCTCTGCTCTTGCCAGATGGAGAGACTGAATATGTGCAGAATAATGTTCTAGCCTGTCAGTCACAGATGAAAACAGGTAGTTCTGCCAAAAGGTCTATTTTTGGTTAGAACTGTGCAGAACTTGAGTTTTTCAGTCAAATCCCCCAGATATAGGGAGGTGAGAGTGTTTCAGGCTAGCCTTAAATAATTTCTGTTTCACTGGGATGTTTGTTTTTTCTAAATAAAGAATAAAAGATTTTAATCTAAGGTAGTAGAAACCTTTCAGCTGACCTGAAATGAAAAATCTTGCTGTTTTCAAACTATTTGATTCAAATTATTTTTTTTTCATTAGGAATTAGCTTCATTTCAAGATAAAGTTGGGATTTGAGAAGACACTGGAAAAAACTCTCATATTTTTTTGAATCCCCTCCTGTATTTATCCAATGACCCTGAGATCTTTGCAGATGCTTCTGGTCTGGCTTTTGCTCAGTTTTGACCACATGCCCTTTGCCAGTCACAGAAATCAAGAGAGCCAAGAGTTGGGACTGTGTTAACTAGAGACGTGATGGCCCTAACATCAAATTTTAGGTTCCCCTGTGACTACAACTGTGCAAAAGGGAGAGGATTTGTCTGCCTGGCTCTCTGGGACCTGCATGGGTGGATGAGGCAGGAGCTGATTTGTGGCAGTCAGAGCAGCAAGGTTACAGATATGTGAAAAATATCTCACGAGCTACACGTAGGACTGGCAGTAGCAGTTAAAAAACAGATTCAGAGAAAAATCAGCAAACAAAACAGGTAGTAATCACTCTCGTTCCAAAAAAAAAAAACAAGTCAGAAAGCCAAACAAATTACTTAAAAACCAAGCAATGAAGTGTTACAAGAATATAATTCTCACCCTCAAGCTTGAGAGGACGGAGCAAGTGCACAAAGTGTCACAGGAAAACTATTTTTCCAGCTACTGATGAGCCCACATGAGCCTCACTCACCCTTCAAGGGGCCCGGGAACGGGTTAGTTCCACGCCATGTAAGAGTTTTGAAAGCTGAGCACTGACCATGCAAAAGCCTAACCCCTTTCATCCACCCCTTCTTCCCCACCGAATTTTACAGACCAGAGAAAATTAGCTGGAATGTTTAATGAACCTTTTGATATTCATACTTCTTCAGCTGGTAAATAATTTCATTCTGCACGCTGAGGACATTCAGGGTGCAAGCATGGAGATTTGCCTCTTGGGATAGGGTAAGTTGGCTTAGCTAAATTAAGAAATTACCACCCCCTGAAATTCGAAACACTTCAAAAATGCAGTTGTCTGAATTGTCCAGATTCTCTGTGTTTCAGAGTGTGAAACAGTATTAACTCTGATTTGTATTTCTGGAGTTCCTACAGCCCAGAACTGGAGTTATGGGGGGGTTCATACTGTACTAAAGCAAACTTGGACAAATGATGGCAAGATGACAAGATGAAGGAACTTTTTTTTACACATCTGAGTCAATACTGGAAATAAAATTTGGATATCCTGAGTCCCAGGTGGCTGCTCAGTCCACTGGTTGATCCTTTTTAGATTATAATACCAAAAAAAAATATTCATGACTTGATCCAATTCCTTGCACCTTGCCAGATGTGCTGCATAACTCCTGTATCAAGCCTCAAACTCCTGGTTAGGTGGAAACAGCCCCTTTTGCAAGACATCACTCTGCTGAATATCACCTGCAGCTCTGACACATTAGTCAGGTAATTGATTAGCCTGCCCTTCTTACTTCACCACTTTCTTCCATGCCTAAAGATTCCCATTTCATGCTTCAAAAATCCCAGAGAGAATGAGCTCTTGGGCTGCATGAGTTTGCTGGACAACCCCAGAGCTGTTAAAGAGGTAACAAGGCAGACCCCTCTACGAACCAGCGAGCAGAGCAGATGCCATCTAACAAATCCAACAGCTTTGGTTAACTTTGTTTTAATGGATGTTTTCTAAGCAGCCAAGCCAACATCAGCACAACTTTCTCCACGGCGAGAGGTGAACTGTGCACTAGGACAGTTAGAAGAGGGAGCAACAGACCAACACACGAACCCTCAGCAAAGCCACATTGCTAGATGGTGCTCCCTGGATATCCATTTTCACCCCCGTGTGCTGCAGAAACCCCACTGGGATACTGAAATCTCCCACTGGGATATTGAAGCGTTGGGCTCCCATCGGTGGCCGCGGGAGCAGAGCCCCGTTCTGGGAATGGCTGGGCTGCCCCAGGTCACGTAGCCACCGTTCCACTCCCCACTGTGAGGGGCCCCAGAGCTGGATATTTGCAACCGGCTTTAGCGTCACAGTGGGAGCTGGAGAGGACTTACCAGCCCTTTGTGATGGATACGCTTTTCGGTCCAATGCTGCCAGCCCTATCGCTATTAGAAATGCCACCAGAATACAGGAGAGATTTTCCACTCCCTTCTCATCCATTATCTTATCTGTCTGCATTGTCCCCAGTTTGGTATTGGGCTCGGGGACAGCTGACACACACAGACACACAACTCAAGAAGTTCCAGCAAGCCTTGAACCTCACGGCGTGGGCCGCGACGGGGCCTTTTGACGGCGCGCTTTGCACACTGTGTCTCTGCGATCTGCTCGAGATGCTGATATTTCTGGGAAAAAAAAAACCACCCTTCTAAAGCGAGGCACACATCCCGCACCTACTTAGCATTAGGTGGAGGCACCCATCCAAAACCAGCAGAGACTGGTGCTCCCTTTGTACCCACGAACAACCTTCCCCTCGCGGTGGTTATCGCGGATTTTGCCTCGCGCCGCGGGCTCCGCGGGAGATTTGTCTCAGTAGGTAAAAACACGTGGCCATACCTGGTCCAAAATCAACCACCAGCAAAATCCGGCTTGTTTTACATTTCCACAGCTGGGTCAAAAGAAATTTTGCACTTAGTTTTAGTGAAGTTCATAACAACCATCCATAACTCGTCTTAGAAAACCTGTAGGAATGGCACGGGTTTTGCTTTGCTACAAGCACCATCTTATTTTATATTTATCTCATTTGATATTCTTATCTATTTCTTTTTTATCACATTTAGCTCATTTTATATCCTTGATAAATTTCACTTGGATCAACTTCAGTCCCAGAGGACAGAAGAGTTTCTCTTCCAAAACTGAAATTTCCATCAAAAACATGTACAAACTTAGCTCAGGCACATATTTATGTATTTAAATATAAAATAAAGCAGTATTTATAAAAATAAGAATGTTTATGTGTAGAAATAAATGATATTTAGATCTAAAATATCTTCTTAGTCCATAACAATGCTACGTTACAAGAACTCCTTATACTTCACTGTCAATTTTCACAAATAACTCACGTCCTTTAAATTTTAAACCATCCTAAACACACGGACTTCAAAGTTTTTGTTGATGTTACTCCAGATATTTCCCAAACCTGCACAATGTCACCCTCTGCTGACGCCTTCAAATAGAAGTTTTTATAACAAAAGAGATAAACGGTCAATTTAATCCAGCATCCTGCCCCTGACAGCTCCCAATGCTGGATACTTCCCGATGGAGACACAGGCTACTCTGTAATTACCTCCTGCACCATTACTTCTGTTGAGGGAAGGGTAATCTTCCCAGTGCCAATTAACTCATGCCTGACTTGTGCAAAAATCTGTGTTGCTTTTTCCATTAAAAATAGTTATTTTATAGGTAGGACCAAACTGTGTAGGTACCCAGAAGTTCAGCTACCTAGGGCAGCTTGAGCCTGAAAATTCAGGCTGGAAAAAGTCTCCCAAAAGCAGTAAGGAAATCAACATTTGAAAGATGTTTACATCAATGAAAAAAAAGGGGAAAAAAATCCACAAACACTCCATTACTTGCCAGTAAAATTCTGCTACAAAAACTGGAAGTCTGAGAGCAGTTTGAGGCTAGCTAAATAAGGCCATGAATAACTGTTTTTTATTAGAAAATCTTTTCTATTCATGAGACAAGCCCTGAGTCCTCTTGCTGATCTTCACCCCTCCACAACTCACCATGCAGAAGTGCTCACTTAATTGTTTTGTCTTTAAAAAGCATTGATTTAGCATTGGTCTCTTAGCACTTCCTAAGCCTTGTTCCATAAGCTTTAAGTTGAGGTGGAAATTATACTCTAATGCTTTTATCTGGTACTTACTGAGTGCAAGTGGCAGAGTAAGTTTAAATGGTGCAACACATGACTTACTACACAAATAAAGATGGTGAAAAGCATGGTAAAGACTATAAATTATATCAATAATATATACACTTTCTGATGTGCTTACACATTCTGTACATGATACCTAAAGATCTGGGCAGACACAAACTGGGGTAAGTAACAAAAGAGGTAAGTGCAAATTACAGGTATGGGAATGAAATTGTGGCTCTTGAGGTTCTTTGTGACTTTTAAGTGCCATTGACAGAGGCATTTATGGCACTCATCCTGTGTCCTGCTGTAGTGTTGAGACACAGGGTTCTGTGCTGATGGCTTGTAACAAAAAAGTGGGATTTATCCTAATAAATGTGGAATTAGAAAGCCTTGCCCCAAGGCAGTGGTCAGTGAGGTAGGCAGAAAGAGGAACAAGGGACTGCAGTCCTGGTGGGTTGACAAAAAATGGCTGAGGTTGCTTCTTAACCTAAAAACTGTGGCTAGATGAAGAAGAGAGAGTGGGAATGACTGAAGGCAAGAAGCATATATTCAAAGGCAGTGGTCAGTGAGGTAGGCAGAAAGAGGAACAAGGGACTGCAGTCCTGGTGGGTTGACAAACAATGGCTGAGGTTGCTTCTTAACCCAAAAATTGTGGCTAGATGAAGAAGAGAGAAAGTGGGAATGACTGAAGGCAAGAAGAATATATTCATCAATATGCTAGTACCTCAAAATAAAGGAAGAAAAAAAAAAAGTGGGAAAAAAAAAAGTTGGAAGTCCTTGGGGATGAGATCATCTGTCACCACAGGCCAGCAGAGCTGTCATGAAATAAATAAATGGTCTGGATTGTCTGCAAGGGTGACTACAAGCCAGTGACATTGATCCATCCCCACGTCCATCTGGATGAAAACTTGTTTGTGGGCAGACCCTTCACTCGGTGAAAAGTGCCTCCTATGGCTCCTTCTGCCCATCACTGCTCTCTCCTTTCCCTAAGTCAGAGATAATGAAGTCACAGAGCTCCCTAAGAAAGCAAGGAAGGGTTTTTTTTTTCCCTAACCCTTCAGCTTCCTCTGAAACAAACCCAACAACAACTCAGCTGGTCTTCCTCTATTATTTGTGTTGGAGAGACTCCTCCAGCTCCTCCCTCCCATGGATCTGCTGCTAATAAGAGTCGTGTAAGTTTGTTGTACACCTGCCAAATTTTCGGATGGCACCAGGAGCCAGCTGGGTGGTTGTTTTTTCCTGGACAAAGAGAGCCCTGCAAGGGCAGGGAGGAGTGTGGCAGCACCTGAACGCTGGGGCTGGAACTACGGCAGTAACATCCCTGAGCTCCACCACCGTGGTGGGACTGGGAATAAAAGGGATGGAGAAGACAGATGGAACAGCACATGAACACTTAGCGAGGAGTGTCCTCGGAGAGCATTAAAAAGCAAACCCAGCCCCTGTGATGAGCTCTGGAGAGAGCAGCAGAGGCTGAACCCAATGCAGTATTTACCGCCTGCTGCTTTCATTGCCAAGCGCAGATATTCGGGCTGCACAGACACACAAACACAGCAGCACACGAAGGGAAGGGGAGCCCAGGAAGGACTAAACCCACACCCCACAACCCCAGATCCCTCTGGGAACGCCGTGGCCCAGCCGACCAGGGCTGGGCAGGCGCCTGGGTGCCCACAGGGGTGCAGTGGAAGGTGCCAGAAGCAGGTTCGGTTCCCTCAGGCCGGACTCGGGGCCCATGGTTGGGCTGAGGGAGTAGGAGAAACTCTGGGCTCTGCTTAGCTCCCCTCCAGCCTGAAGGCAGAGAAGGGCACTGAGGGGTGCCCTCGATGGTAGGGAGGGAGGAAAGAGAAAACTCAACAAAGGCAACGGCCATTTCTTCCCACCTGCAGCGTCCGTTTGCTGTGAGGGAGCAGAGGCGGCTGCGCGAAGGCCCCGTGGCGGAGCTGACCTGGAGGGTGAGGACAAAGGGGCCACGGCCTGTGGATTATCCTCACGTTACAGCATCGTCCCTGTGCTGTTCCACCGAGAGAGAAGTTTGGCCTGTGTGTGTAAGCATTTGGTCTAGAGCCCAAGTGTGGGGAGGAGCAGCTGAGGGAGCTGGGGGTGCTGGGCCTGGAGCAAAGGAGGCTCAGGGGAGACCTTCTGGCTCTGCACAGCTCCTGACAGGGAGGATGGAGCCAGGTGAGGGTCGGGCTCTTCTCTCAAGGCATAAACAATAGGGCAAAAAGAAACGGCCTCAAGTTGTCCCAGAGGAGGTTTAGGTTGGCCCTGAGGAAAAATTTCTTGCCCCTGAGGGTTGTCCAGGGCTGTGCCAGGCTGCCCAGGGCAGTGGTGGAGTCCCCACCCCTGGAGGGGTTTCCAGGCCTTGGAGATGTGGTGTGAGGGATGTGGGTCAGTGGGGACCTGGCAGGGCTGGGGGAACCCTTGGACTCAATGATCTTAAAGCTCTTTTCCAACTGAAACAACTCTACGATTCTATGATAAAAAAACAGGGCAGGAAGAGTTTTTGGGAAAAGGGGGTTTAAAGGATTGTTCTCTGAGATCTGAGAAACGATTCACAAGGGGTGAAAGAAACAGGAGAGGAGAGGCTGGGAGGTGCAGGGAGTGAGGACAGGCAGTTATAATCAGGGTAGATTACACAGGTCCTTGTGGGAAAGAGAAGGATTTTGATGTCTCCCTGAAGAGAGAGAGGGATGCTCACACAAGGGCTTGGGGAGAAGATGGATTTTAGCAGAATAACTTTAAATAGGAAGCCAGGGAGGAAAAAAATCAACAGCAAGGGGAAAAAAAAAAAAAAAAAAGACACAGAAGGTCATCCCCGCAATCTAGTCAGCAC
>NW_008607322.1:0-7276 GCF_000691845.1 Merops nubicus | reverse complement strand
ATCTTTCCTCACAAGTTGATAGTTCATTTTAAGTCCCAGCGCTTTCTCTAGTGTCCAAGCACCACAAGAGAGGGAAATCCGGGCAGTCCGACTGCACTAACCACTAAGTCCTAAAATCTTTCTTTTTTTTTTTTTTAACTTTTTTTTTCCACCCCCCCCGTCCCTATTTCTTTTGATTCAGACAAAACTCCCTCTGAAGTTGAGTGCACCAAATACGAGGGCATTTACTCAAAGCTCAATTCAGATGTCACTGGGGGTAAATCTCCATAATGCCAGCTGGCGCTTGCTTGAGTGAGCAGTCATTACTCTCTAAGTTGGCCGCCCAGTAAAACCTGAACTGGGCCCACAGGAGGTGTAGTGGTAAAGGGACAAGCCTGACATTGAAGAAACTGGGGTCCAGAGCATCATAGGCTTTTATTTAATTAAAGACAAACTGCTTAGCATCTATATTTGCACGCGCCGATGGCAGCACGGTCCCCAGGGACAGGCAGTTTGCAGATATTGTGGTAATAAGGCCAGGCAAGCAGCTCTCTCCATAAATTGTAGCAGCTAAGACAACCCAGTTTGTGTCACAGCATCCCGATCTGGTCCGTTGAGTTGTCTGCAGAGAGTTTTAATTGTAATTTACGGAGGCTAAGTGCCTAATAGTGAGAGGGTTTAAAATCACAGGCCCTGCTGAAATGAGCACTCGGCTGGTTTAGAATGGTTAAAAATATGTCTCCCAGGCTGCTAGGAACTGAGTGAGATGTCCGTGATCTTTTTTTTTTTCATCCCTCACTCTGCAGGCAGGACCTTGTGGTGATTTCTTCCAGCTTAAACAGTATAGGCCACATTAAAACAGAACAAAGCGAAAAAGCCCCAACTGAAAACCTCGATGGTAGGAGGGGGGGAAAAGTTAGAGAAAACTCAATGAAGGCAACAGCCGTTTCTTCCCGCCTCAGGTCTGATTCAATCAGGTCTTTCAAAAGAAACTCCTGTCACCACAAACTGCCTTTTCATGCCAGATTCCTCCCGGCTCCCCCTCTCTGCCCCATCCCAGCGACTTCCAACAGCACCGATCAATCTCCGAGCGACACCCTGCTCCCCCCTCTCCCAGCTGCCTCCAGCCACCGCCGTTCCCAAGCAAAAGGCAGCTTCACCCAGGAAGGTGGTGGAAAAAATGTGGACAAATTTCTGATTTGCAACACTCTGGGAATGGGTTTATTGCCATTGTTTGAGTGCAAATGTATAAATAAAGCAAAACGAAGATTCCAGGGTGAGTCCGATGAAAAGCAGAAAACAAGAAATTTTATGGCCATAAGTGGCGTGGGCTAATGGTGATTTTTGAGGCACTGGACCATGGTAGTTACTTAGCTAAATGATTGCTGTGAAACCGGGCAAGAGGCTTATTTCTTAATTACTGTTACATATTATGTCAAGCTGACACTTCAAGGCGTGCTCAGGCACTGATAAAGTTAGCCAAAAAAAACCCACCCAACCCAACCAAAACACCCTCACCCCTTCTGAGAGGCTGTTTTTAACACGGGTTATTTGGGGGTCACGCTGAGAAAAGGCAAGGCTGGCCCCCAAAAAAAGGGGTGCAGTGGGCTCTGGTTTTTCCTTACCTCTAGATCCATTGGGTAGAGCAGGAGGGGACAAATCCCTGGGAACCTGGCAGCCTTTCAGCTGGCTGAGCAGGAAAGCTATGGGGGACTGGAAGGAGCCAAGAGGACCAGTTCCACTAGGATGGAAAAAGGGGACAGTCCCTGCTACCCAGCCACTTGGAAAGAGCAAGAGGCAAGTTTTCCTCTTGGCCACATGGAGCCAGCCCACTGATTTTGGAGCTGAAATGGGAGGATAATTCAGCCCTGAAGAGGGACGTGGATGGGATAGATCAGGGAGCAAGGCAAAGCAGCCTGTCATCCCCAACTCACTGCAGCTCCTCGGATTCTGAGCGTTCACAGAGCTGTCTGGGCTGATGTACAGAGCTCTCCAGAGTCCTGCCAGGACTCCTCTACAGGTCCAGATATTTGAATTCACTTTCCTTGGGTCCACCTCTTTGCTGCTGTGCCCTGGGAGCACTTGCTGGTAACTCTTCTGATCACTTTGCCCCAGTGTAGCCTCATGGGTAACGTGGGGCATGAGCAATCAAGCTGCTAATTCCCTACTCCCAGATATCTCTCTCCAGCCATCATCAATTATATTATATATATGCTTTTATCATGTATAGCCTATATGTAAAAATGTCACTCAGAGGTAGCTCCAATTCACAGTCCCTTATAGATACCCTAAGCTCACAGTCCCACAGGCTGTAGTTCTGTTACTTTACAAAATAAATATATATGTACAGAGTTCCCCAGATACTCTCCTCTCCCCCCAACCAGTGCACCAGGAGGTGTTCAAATCCTGAACGAAAGGACAGTCTCTGCACTGAAATCCTATAACTGGAGCACATCATTTTGTTGGTGTATTTTTTTCCCAGTCTAAACCAGTAGCTTTAGACCTAAACCTAAAGGAGGTTTAGGAGAGGAGAGAGAGATTACCCATTTGCAATGCCTCAGCTCACCACTGGCTTGAGTTGGATATAAATAAACACTAGAGAATATTGAGCTAGGAGAGATGGACAGAGCAGCATCACACTGTCCTACCTGATCCCTGTTTTAATTTGGTTTAATCAACCAAATCAACACCTCTATCTCCACGTCACACTTCAATTTGTGGCACGCAAAATCCAGAGACTAGATTTACAGCTTTGCCTTATGTAAGCTGATTGTATCCTACATTTAAAATAAAATTAAATTAAAAAAAAACCAACAAACCTCACTCTGCAAGAGTGCTAATGGGAAAATATATTCATAAGTTATTTAATAACCTATAAATAACCTATATTCACAGATTATTTAATAACCCAGACTGCATAATGGCAACAAGTAAGCTCATCCTGAAGTGTTTCACTTATTTTTTTGAGCAGAAACCTCTTCTCCCTGAAAAACAAGAATGAAAAACGAAAAGTCTGCGCCGAGACTTCTCAGACTGAGAAATTTCATTCCCTTGGAATTAGTTTCAATCCTCAAAACTCCTCTGAACAAATGTAATTATTTGTAAATCACGGGGCTTGCTTCGCAGCTCGCTGGCCATGCTCCCAAAAATGCCCATTGATGTTGGAGAACAAGTAAGGGCACTCTTTCAAAACTTGGGGAAAAAAATAGAATCGAATACAAAAAGTCAAGTTTCTTTTTTTTTTTTTTCTCTTTTCCTTTCAGCTCTTTGGAATAATTTGCCTTCAAGAGCCCTGGATTTGCTCCAGTATTTTTGAGGTAGGAAACATGCCGAGGTTTAATTCTTTATTGACTCCATCAGGTTCAGGTTACATGTTGGGGTATAAAATTATAAACAAATGGACAGCATTTCCATTTCTGAAGGGTTTCCAGTCCCCTCACCCTCTCGCCCCTCTGAAAGGTACATCAGAAGCAGGGCTGCCTGGGTAAAGGGAGCCAGGTGGCTTCACCAATAAACAAGACATCCTTTCTACCCTCTTCCTAGCAGTGGGCTGCTCTCCCTCGGGTCCCTGGCTCAAGGCCAGCATGAAGTCTTATGTACACCAAGCAGGTCAGTCTCAGGTGAGCCCCGAGGAAATCAGAACTGTATCCCAAACACAGAGCTCTGAGCAATTACAATATTGTAGCCCTGGTGATGTGGAGAATGAGCTAGAAGTTGTCTGGGTTTGTGAGAGGCTCACTTGTAATTGGGATGAAAGAAAAGGAGCCGAAGAAATGGGGCAGGAATATGCCCAGTAACTTTTACTGCATCTCCCTTTGTGCCACTGCATTTGCTGGTGGAACAACAACTCCAACCAGCTTGGAGAACATCCCCAAGTGGTCTTTTCTCCCTCTATGGCCATCGTTTGTTCTGTTGTTGTATTTGTGACTGGGAAGTGAGGAAACAGAAATGGGGAAGACGCACAACTCTAATCGAGGCTTAGGCTTACCCAGGGAGAGGAGGGACAAAGTGACACCGGCACCACCGATGTCCCGTTTTGTTCTAACACATTTCAAGCAGACAATCCTGCCCAGCCCTCCAAGCCCCCTGCAAAGATCAGAGGCTTGAACGGCAAGAACACACGAGCAACGGGAGGGAAGGCTGGAATCAAAGCCCTGTACAAATCACCAGCAGCCCGAGCTCTCCCTTGACATCAGTGTGTGTCAGTAGTCATCAGAAGTGTGGCAGTTCTCACAACACCATATAACCTTGATCCTGAAATAGTAACGATGCTGCTTTGTAATTAATACCAACTGCAATTAATACCAACGTGCTCCTTGCTCAGCTCTACATGATGGCCAAGAAAGTGCAAGCTCTAAGGGCTCATTTAGAGATCCAGACTCACACATACCTGGTGCAAGAAGCAACAAAAGGAGTCTGACTGCAACAGCTTTCTGTGGGGCAGACTCTTAAATAACCAAAATAGTAGACTTCAGGGTACCAATAATTATCTCCTTGGAGCCCTGACAGCTACAACATCTTTGCTATTTATGAGATGTGAAGTGCTAGTCCAGATTTGGTTCACATTCACCTATTGAATTATAAACAGCAGCTGTCACAACGCTTAGATGCTTCTCAGACGCCCTCCAGCTTCAGGAGACCTTTAGGTAAAGCAGAGCAGCACTGATATGTGTTATTATGGCAAGGAGGGCAACACCAGCTTGGTCATTTTGGTTCCCCATTCAGCTCAGCACTGAATGAATGCACAGAAAAAAACATCTGACCACCCTTGGTCGGATGAGACAGAGGTGGGAACAGAAACAGAGCCACAAAGTGGTGAAGCAGCTTGGTCAAAGGCAAAGCAATCCAGAATCAAGTCTTTAGTCTTAAGTAGCTCCAGAAAATTCATTCATTTAAGACAGAATGTCCTGGTTTAAGACAGAATGTCCCCCTTAAACCTTCAGTGTGGGCACAACTCTTCTACAATGAGTACACGAGGAGATCCTGCACCCTGGGCAAGGCTCCTGGCTGAGTGAGCCAACAATCTTTTCTTCAGCTGCTTATTTCTACAGGAGGTGGTAGTGGAAGTATCTTCTTAATCGTGTCCGTGTTTCATACCGTGAGGCTACTCACATGTAGAAAATTAAATATGGACCTAAGTAATTGCAGATTTGGGACCTGAGACAATAAGGACCAAATTTTCAGTGGCTAAGCCTAGGCCTCCAAAACTGCATGCCTGCAACGGGGAGATGTGGTTATGAGTGATCAGGTTTTCATATGCCCCAGAGCTCTGAAACACACACACAA
This sequence comes from Merops nubicus, assembly GCF_000691845.1. Classification (NCBI taxonomy): domain Eukaryota; kingdom Metazoa; phylum Chordata; class Aves; order Coraciiformes; family Meropidae; genus Merops; species Merops nubicus. Next base: position 2,011 of record NW_008607322.1, on the reverse strand, counting down.
ACGTATTTTGCACGCACCAACCTAAGTTCTGAGCAATGAAACCCAGACCAAAAAATGTATGGATGTAGGGGAGAAACAACTGTTCCCTTCTCTGCTCCAAATGAGGAATCTCCTAGGAAATATTCTGGGTTTCTTACGTGCAAGGAACCTATTTCCAGATCAGTCCTCATGAGATTTCTTAGATGTTATCAGTGAGGACAATTCTTATTGACACAACTGGGCAGAGAGGGGAATCGTTTGCCAAATAATTGAAATCCTACACCTGGAAACATATTAAAAAATAGGAGATGTAGAGCTTGTGGATCACAAACCCCAAATACCCTCCTCAAATCCACAGTCTGTGATCTGCTCGATTCCCAAAACTCCCTGAAGTGAAGTCAATTTATTTGAGAATTTGACCTGGTGAGCAGGTCGAGCCTCAGCATGGAGATGATTTGTGAAGATGGAGGAGCCTTGGTGGAATTCCAGGAGGTGCAGAACGAGCTCCTTGTTTAACATACCCATCTAACCTCTGCTTTAATTTCCTCACCTATAAAATTCCTCATCATATTGCCCTTCTTCTGGGGTGTGGTGACCCAAAATCCAGGAACAATGCACTGGTGGGTACATGACACGTGTTCCCAGATAGATTTTCCAGCTGGTCACGTTTTGCTGTGACCTTTTAAAATATTTGTCTTGCTGCTATAAAATACAAAATGCCTGTTACTGAGTGGAATAAACCAGTGAACATCTATTCAGTGCTTGCTTCCAAATGAAAAAAGAAATAAAAAAAATAACCACCCCCAACATTCAGAAGAGATACAAGGGCTCACAGGAGCCTTTAAGTATATATTTTTTTGGGTAACTGTGATGTTGCCTGTAGCTCTTTATGGCACTTTTAAAGCATCAAAGCTCAGATTTGTTACATTGAACCTGGAAAGCTTCAAAAAGTTTTTGTAAATTAAAATTTAAAAAAAAAAAAAAAAAAAAAGAAGAAGATACCAAAAGCTATGAAATGGTATTTTTCAGATGGGAATGTGCTTTGATTCCAGTGGTTAATGCAAATAATACTCTCTCCTCCTCCTCCTTCCCCCTGCACCCCCAACAGAGTTTTCAGTTGCTGCAGACAGAAGGTGGGGAAAAACAAATATGGCATAAATTGTCTTGGTAAACAAGTAAATAGTGTCACTTAACTCTTCCCCCCATGACTCCTTGCTGGAACTTGGAATTAGTTTATGGCAGGGCTCTGTCAAAGGGCCCCCCTCCCTGGAAAGAGAGGTGAGACCTCAAAAGCCATTGTCTCTTTAGTTAATTAATTAAGGTAATATTGAGCTGAGCTTTGCTTCTAAGTTCAAGGAACCCAGCTGGGGGCAGCAGCCTCTTGTTTGATGCCATGAATACCAGGGAATGAGCTCGGGGCCCTGCATTAAAATCCAAAATCATTTAAAACGTGCTGGGGAGGAGGGGATTTGGGAGAGGGGGGGATAGATCTGGTGGGGGGAGCCCAGTTTACAGAGCTTTACAGCAGGGCCCTGTCTTTGGAGTAGGCTGTTTAAGTTCTCCAGAGCTGATTTCTTTCCCCACACAGCTTCCTTTGGCTGGGGAATGCTTCTTACTGGTGCTTGGCCCAATCCCTATAAATGTTGTGTTGGTCAATTTTGCTTACATGGGGAATCCTCTCACAGACATGGGATGGGATGACTCATTTGGATCAAGTCGCCCACAAACCTAAGCCTTTTGCAGGGCTAATGTTTAAGTTCTCCAGAGCTGATTTCTTTCCCCACACAGCTTCCTTTGGCTGGGGAATGCTTCTTACTGGTGCTTGGCCCAATCCCTATAAATGTTGTGTTGGTCAATTTTGCTTACATGGGGAATCCTCTCACAGACATGGGATGGGATGACTCATTTGGATCAAGTCGCCCACAAACCTAAGCCTTTTGCAGGGCTAAGCTGGAAATGTGTTTTATTTCCAAGCAGCATCTAGTTGTTTGCTCTGTGAGCTGATTTGCCTCTAAAAAGAAAAAAATATATA
>NW_008607321.1:0-1997 GCF_000691845.1 Merops nubicus | reverse complement strand
AGTAAGTAGCTGTAGTACTAGATCACTAGGGTAGTACTAGTTCACTAGTATTGTTTCACTAGAAGAGGCTGGTGTTCAGCTGAGGTGCTGGGAAAAGATTCCAAGTTTGTCCTAGTAGATCACTTGATATATAGCAGCATATAAAAGGGGAGGTGGGCCCAGTGTCCTCACCACATCAGTTACAGAGTAGGGAGGCTGCAAGAGGAACTGGAACATTTTGTGTAGGGACTAATTCTGTTTGCCAGAAGAGAAAGAGCAAGGACTTGCTTGTGCCCCTTTCGCAAGAAAATGGATTGATATTGGATTTAGCAAACCAATGTTGTGAAGCTGATGAAGGTTAGCATGAGAACAAGTGGAAATTTCCCCAGCAGTCCATGTCTGTGCAGACTTAAAGGTACCAGTTTCCTTGAGCCCCTCAAGGACTACAAATGGATAGAAACCCTTCCCCAGTTATCATCCCCCCAAAAATAAGAATGTGGGTGTAATCTCGGTCAAGTGCTGAGAATGGAGACAGGCTGAGAGGGCTGAGGTTGTTTGGCCTAGAGAACAGAAAGCTCCAGGAAGACCCTAGAGTGGCCTTACAGTACTTAAAGGGGGCTACACAAAAGATGGGGAGTAACTCTTTATCAGGAGTGTAGTGATAGGATAAGGCACAACAGTTTTAAACAGAAAGAGGGTAAATTTATAATAGATATTAGGAAGAAAATCTTCACTGTAAGGATGGTGAGACACTGGAACAGGTTGTCCAGAGAGGATGCCCCATCCCTGGAAGTGTTCAAGGTCAGGTTGGATGGGGCTTTCAGCAATGTCACCTAGCACAAGGTATCCCTGTCCACGGGAGGGGGGCTGGAACTACATGATCTTTAAGGTCCTTTCAAACCCAAACCATTCTATGATTCTATGAGACTTTTTCAATATAGAAATGTTTGGGATTTTTGCTTTGTTTTCTTTTTCCATAACAATTAGGATTCTTAGATTAGACTCAAGATTTCAAATATTCTAACATTAAATTCTTGCTTTTATATAGGTACATTTCCTTTTCATCCATAACAAAATTTTGAGTGTAACATGGTCAAATAGACAAGTAACTATACAGTAGAGTTGTCCAGTCGCAGAAGGAGGTAGCACAAGGAAGAAATGATACTGCAGATTAGCACAAATCAAGTGTTCTATTTCAAGAAGCATTCAACATGCTATAAACAGAGATCCCCAATATTAAGTCAGATCTTGGCTGATAATAGCAAAAGTTTTTAGACATTTAGCTTCTACTGGGAAAAGGAATTTTCAGCAGAAGGTATGCATATAAACATTTCAAAGGAATTAGATCTTATATTCTTAATAGATATTCTTTAGCTAGATTATCCTACCAAAATTACCATGAACAACAATTAAAGAAGAATTGAGCGGCTCATCCTCGAAACGACGTATAAAATTGTACAGGACTTACAACATTGTCATAAGTGTTTTGAAAGAAAATACATGAACATGCACTGAAGTCAGTAGTTTTAGTGAGTCCACTAAACAAAGCAGAATACATTTTATCACCTCCCTAAATTAACTTGACACAAATAGTGTGGGAGACACTGTAGGTGACTAAGTCACTAATGTAGCAGAAAGACACACGCAGTTCTGGTTGTAGTTTTTATTCCCAACAGTGATTATCTGAAGCTGTAAATAGTGAAAAAATTTATTCTCTCTATTTCGGCTGGAACTTTGAAAATCTCTGCATTACTAATAGTATGCACAAATGTGCCAATTAAAGAGAATGTGATGCCTCAAAACTAAGAAGCTTTTCCAAATTGTCCTTTTTCTCACTGTGTGGTAGACAAGTTAGTACTTCTTTTAAAGAAGTTATTCTGGCACTACAGGTTGCCTTTAACAAAAGGATAAAATCTCAGTTATGCTGTTAGTTATAGAAAATACCAATCACCCCTTAAGGCCAAAATACTGCTGAATATGCTAAGTATTAATGTACATTTATCATAGAATCATAGAAT
>NW_008607320.1:18669-34262 GCF_000691845.1 Merops nubicus | reverse complement strand
CTATTTTACCCCAAACCAGGACACCTGGATAGCAAAGCTAAGTTTATTAGAGCCAAATCAATACCAAAATGTGAAATCCAGGTGAAACTATTGTTAAGTTTGGAGTGACAGGAGAGGTAAAAGTATTTACTAAAAATTTCATTCACTGCCTTTCCTTGAGCAAATTACACTGTTATCTTCTCTATCAGTAGTTTCATTCTGGTAGTTCAAAACTTGCATTGAACTACTACAAAGAGTAATATATCCATAATTGGGCACAAATTCACTAAAGTTCGTGTGATTCTTGCCATATTCTTTATTGTAATTCAGTGCTAGAATTTTAGAATTTACTGTGATTGTATGCTAGAATTTCCTTCCCTTTTTAGAAGGCAAATTTGTAAGTCAGTGTCTCTAAAATTTTATAATATATTAGGTTTTTTTTTTTTTAATATAGTCATAAACTTCATTTTATGTACTAGTAAACGAAGGGGTATCAACAGTAGAGATACTAAAATGAAATATACTATTTAACAGGGAACAGAAAGGAAGAAGGGTAGGGGTTTAACGGGGTACAGAAAGGAAGAAGGGTAGGGGTTTAACAGGGTAAATGGATTGTAATAACAGCAAAGGAAGGAAGGTTAGACTTCCAAAAATACAAAACCCAAACGCTGTGCTGAGGCTCCACAGTGCTGGATCACGCTGGATCTAAGCACAATCCTTTGATGTGTATGGAGGCAGGGAACGAGTCTGTAGATCAGGCCCAGGTCCCAAGATGGCCACGTCCGCGTGCAGCACAGGGAGCAGCAAACAGCAGCAGAGCAGCGTGTCTGCGGCCAGGAGCCCAGCAGAGAGGAGAAGAGGGCAGGGGGCGTCTCTTCTCTCCCCCTTTATAGACCCCAGCAGGAAGTCCTGAAGACAGGACGAGGGGAGTGGGAACAGAACAGGTCTCTGCCCCTTTCATTCAGGCTCACTCCTGGTTTTAGATTTCAAATCTCCACCCCCAGGAGCGGCAGGACTTTCAAACCATTACATATATTAGTCTTTTTTTTTTTTTAATATAGTCATTAACTTCATTTTATGTACTAGTAAATGAAGGGGGATCAATAGTAGAGATACTAGAGTGTAATTTATTTCCCACAAGAGAGGCCCTTGGTCCTGTTTCTGCCAGTGGTGGTGCTTTGTTTTCTTCTGCAGGGTTGGATACCCTAAAGGTTAGGCAGTAACAGGATTTTAACATCAACTGATTATATAAAAGGTAGAGTGAAAATCTGATTTTGCAAGTCATTCTGCTAAGCTCATGAAGTGAGAATGCTGTGAAATGATTCAATGTTTGTAATTAGGAACATATTTCTTTCTCCTCCCACCTGTTCTTTTTACCTGGTGTTGCTTTGGCAGGGATTTAAGGGTAGGCAATGATGCTAGAGATGAGAAGCTACAGCTCAGGTCTCATAGGATGACTTTAATATCTTTAGGGTTATGTCATATGGAAGGTTCAGCTGTCTGTAGCAAGCCGGTTTCTATGGTGATCTGTTTTCTGCTTTCTCTTTCTCTTCTCTAGACAGTAGAAAATGTTCAGTTTCAGCTGAATAAATTAAAGGTGCTTCTTTCACGCAGGCATAGATCACATAGCTGGAAACTGCCCCACAGCATTCACTGCCTGAAGTTAACAGTATTTGGGTCTTACGAGGCCAATGCCTCTTTTACATGAGGAAACTTTTCTTTGTGTAGCCTAGAGGAGACCAGCCGGCTAACCTGTTTTACTAGACAGCATTTTTAAATGCTTTCCTCTTTTGTATTACCTTTACTTTGCTTTCTGTTAATTCTTGTGCTGGGAGGGAAGCAGTATCCCACCAGAAATACTGAGGATGGGGAGCTGCTGCTATAGCTGGGGCGAGGGGAGGGGCCATGGCCCACGTGTGGTGTGCACTCAGTCATCAGCTGTGTCTGAACCTGTAGCATCTTTGTGTTAATCTAAAAAACTTCCCTGCTTTCTGGCAGGGTTTTGATATTTAGGTGTTTAATTTTTTTTAATAAAAGAGAGTTCTGTGAATGGGTGCATTTTTTTGGATATATGCATATTTTATGAAGTTTTATTTTCTTTAAAAAACAAGTGGAAAGGTAAGAAGACGTTATTCCTTGATTGCTCCCTACCTGACTCTAATACTGCACCTCTATTGTCATGTCCTGGTGAATTAATTTGGAACTACTCTGTAGTTTCTGTAGGTTTGTACTTGCATTAGTACATGCACTTGTTAGCACACACTTTCATTTTAATTCAGCTGAAGTTTCTTAGCCTGTGAGTTCTGTATACAGCAGAGCTGAAAACAAACAAATAGTCCAAGTGCCCAAACTGTGGCTTTTGCTGCTAATTTCCTATCTGCTGCACTGCCTTTTTGTTGGCCTCCATTGCTGTTATATACAGTGCTCTGAATGGCAAGAGCACATGCTGGAGAATTGTTTTCAGGATCTTTAATTTTTCAAACAGTTCATCAATATTCATGTCTTTTGGGAGAGTGGGTAACAAAATATGTAAATAATGAAGTTATACTGAACTTTTGTACCAAAAAAACCCTCATATAGATATGAAACTAATAAAGCTTAAAGAAAAAACAAGCAAACAAAAAAAACCCACAACTACATATTTACTACAAAGAACAAAGTTTCTTGTCTTTTTATAAAGCAGATGTTTAGGACTGGCATAAAAATCCAGTGAAGATGAAGAAAGACCAGGTATGGGAACGTAAGTTATTCTGTAGTGGGAACAAGGAGAGGTGAATTTTGAATTCTTTATTTCATTATTTTTCTCCTTTTCAGTAGATCAATTTGTTTTACATTCATGACATAAGCTTTTCAGTTGTCCAGGAGTTTTTTCGATGAAGGCAATGGCAGTGTTTTAAAGCCTGCAGTGTATTAGGGGTAAAAGCCATTGATTTAGGCTGTTGTAAATCACTTGTGTGCTGTTCTTGAGAAGCATCCTCGATATCGGAAACAAATTGCTCTGTGAAATCTGAAATAATTGCAAGCACTGAGCCTCTCTGGCAGCCTCCATCTAGGCAGGGTGCGTATCCCTGTCCTGGCACTGGGGCTCACTCCCCAACCTCCTGCCTTTGCTGAACATATTTTATCATTTCCTGTCTTGCAACCAAAGGCAGTGTGAAGTCTGATCTTTAAAAAAATCCCTAGCAGAAACAAGAAATTTGTCATTCAAAGTAGTAGGGAAACTGGGTTATTAAGGTAAAAAAAGAAAAGGCTCCAACATTTTTTTGAGAAGGAAGATGCTCTACAAATACGTGTTCTGTAAGATTAGGTGATGAACCTGTATGACCAAGTGCTCTTTCCTCTGCCATCACATGCTGTGCTTTGACAAATATATTGCAGTTATTTTGAAATAACTCAGTGAATTGAAAATGTTTTGCAGCATGGCTGCACCTCTAAAGCCAAGAAGCTATTTTGTTTGCACAGATTGATGGTGTGGGATGATTTTGGTGCTCTTCAAACATTGCAAAAGCATCAAGTCAGAAACTTTAATATACTAAATATGTCATAGCTTTTTCCTTGTGTTACTCAAGAGCCATTTCATATGTACATATTTACAGCTATATAAGTAACTAGATGGTTTCCATACACCTTTAGCTGATTCACAAATGTGAGATAACCATTATATCTTCACTCATTTAAAAACAGGAATATTCTTTCTCTTTTTGAAAACAAGTTTGTTCTAGGTTAATTTTATGTATAAAGTTTGGGTGGAAATGGTCATTAACTGGAATGCTGTTTGGTTTGTTGTGGTTTGTGTTTGGTTTTATATGTGTGTATGTGTGTGTGTGTTTGTTTTTTTTTTTTTTTTGGTTAGTTTGTTTTTTGTTTTGGGGTGTTTGTGTGTTTGTTGTGCTTTGGTTTGTTTGTTTTTTTTTTTTCCCCCCAATTATCTGGAGGCCTTTTCAACCAAAGGGTTGAAATCTTTTCAGTTTTTTTCTTTTGGCATTCCAGAGTTAATACATTTTAAATTTGTCTTATTTGCAACAGCAAAGGAAATAGCTTTTAATACTTGAGATCAGGTAGCTTTGCCTGAATTAACACTGGTATGCCAAAGTGTTCTCTTAGGTTGGTGGGGAGGAAAGGCAAAAAATCTGTATAATGGTTAGAATCTACTCAGAAGAGTTACTCCAAGGAATTCTTTTGACAGCTAAGTTTTTGATCTCTCTGAAAACACAATTTGTTTTGCTTCGTGGATTTTCATCATTGAATATGTATCTTGAAACATTATTTTGTATGGGAAATGCCTTTTTCTGTGTGAGCAATAAAATTAGGTTTGTGTAGCCTTTTATCAATAGAACAACTTATTCACTTCACATGTACTAATTAAATTATCTCTTTTTTAAAGGTTTGGCTGTTAAATATTTATTTTTAAAAGTAAAAAATATTTTTAGTGTCATATATATTAATGATTTAACTATATTGCAACAAGAAGTCACTGACCTTTTGCTGTTGTATTGCAGTATGCCAGGGTTTGGATCCCCGATTCAGAAGAAGTCTGGAAGTCAGCAGAACTTCTCAGAGATTATAAACCTGGAGATGAAGTCCTCCAGCTTCGACTTGAAGATGGCAAGGTAGGACTGCATATTGTTCTTGGTGGGAGACTGATGTATCTAATGCAAGAAGCTGTAACATCAAAATATGTCTGTATTTATGTATGCGTAATTATGCTTGTCCACTGGCAGTATATTCCAGTAGTATTTTTTCGTGTGTGATAAATTATTCTATTTAGTTACAAAAAGCCATTTTGCTTGATTTTTAAGGGAAAGAAAAAAATTTGTTGCTTTTATCCAACTGCCTATTATATTCAGTTGCATCATCTTTTTCTGCTTATGCTGTTAAACATATAACCCTGGTCTGATATTCCAGTGAGAGCAGTGTTGCTAGGAGAATACTGTTGCAGAGAAAGAACTGTGACTTTTAAGTCGAGCATAATTATTGGAAGATTTATAAAGATAAAAAAGGGGAAGGATTAAGGGCATTATGAAAATGATGCTGTATCTGGTGTAGAGGAATTATGATGTGTCCATGAAAAGCTCACGTCCTTTTAGTGAAGGCCTGTTGCATTTTTTTCATGCCATCTGAATGCTTATTTAATTTTGATTTATAATGATGAGTCCTCAGATCTTCTAATGGAAAACAGAGATCTAGAGCAGGTGGTCAAATACTTACTTTTAATTTCTTTTTTCTTACCAATGGGCAATTTAGATCCTACTTTCATGTGGACGCCTACATAGCAATGAAGTAAAATGAACAGCTTATATGTATAGAATAGCTTCTAAATAAAATATATTTCTTGAATGAATTTCAGTCTTTGACTCGCTCACATTTCTAATATGGCAAGCTAAGTACAACATTTTTTAATCTGACAAAATTAATTTTCCCCCCACATATTTCAGGCTGTGTGGTGAAGCTGCACATTGCATGTGGTAGAATGGGGGTGTTTGCCAGTTCAGTGACATTGTGTGGGGACAAGGAAATAGCAAGTAAATAAAGTCATTTTAGATCTAGAGACAGATGCAACTAAACATTGTATATTAGAGATTACTCTATATCTGCAAAAATTGTAAGTAGCAATTTTTTAGGTTTATGTTTTCTTGTTCTTCACGGTGTTCTGCTAACATTCTCATGTTGTATTACTGCGTATGAAGCTGGCTATAGGCTGATGGGAATCTGCTTCCTCTGTCTGTTCTGCTCAAGAGGAAAATAATATGGAAAAACTGGTTAGATTTATGCTATAACATGGTTTGGTTTGTTTAATAAAAGGATTTGGCAGCAAAAGCAAGGGGTTTGCTTAAGTAATAGTCTAAAAAGATTATTCTTTATGGTTGCCTGCTATGCATACAGAAAACCCTTTTGGGAAATTTTAAATTACGTTTTTGGAGAAAGAACTGCTAACTCGATTCACCAGATAATTTAAATCTTGCATTGTGTTTTTGTAACTTGGGCATGTTTTGTTGGGAGGAGCGGCTGAAGGGACTGAACGAGGAAACCTGAATGCCAGATCATCCAACATGTGTTTCCATTTGCTTTTCAGGACCTAGAGTATCGCCTAGATCCGAAGACAAAGGAACTCCCACCCTTGCGAAATCCTGACATACTTGTTGGTGAAAATGACCTCACAGCGCTCAGTTATCTCCATGAACCTGCTGTTTTACACAACCTCAAAGTTCGATTTATAGACTCTAAACTAATCTATACCTATTGTGGCAAGTACTGTCTTCTCATACCATAATCTCCACAGAGAATGCCCCAGGCTAGGCAGGAAAAGGAAAACTGGTTATCGATGTGTCTGCCTTTAAGTTCAAGTTATCTGACGATAGGTGTGTTCAGTTATTCTTTCAAAAGTCCCTCTGTTTGTCCTCATTAAGGGCATCAAGTAGACTCAAAAGTATTAAGGTCGAGAGAAAATTGATGTCACTGTGTTCCTCTAGTGTGCCAGTGGACTCTGTTTCTAAAATGTGTATTCAGCAATTTTAGCTTGCCAGTGTGATTCCTGGCTGGTTGGTGCTTCCCTTAGGCTTGCTTAGATAGACATAGGCTGGAGGAGGGCTTCACAAGGTGCAGGTGCAGGAGCCTTGCTGTTTGTTGGGTTTATTGCCCAGCCATGATTGCTTACCTCACATTGAGCTCCTCCATCTCTGTATGGAAGATAACCATTTATTTTCTTCTTCATGTTTTTCAGTCGGTGCAACTATAGGAGTGAATTTGTAATGGTGCATGAGCCTATGCTTGTCTGATCACAACTAGAAACAATCTTGGTTTTAAAAATACTATTTAGCTCACAGTAGAGATTACCCAAACTTATAATTGTCCGTGATATTTTCAGATGACAAGAATGGGGTGATGCTACTTTAATGGTCACTTCATAATTGCAAAATTGCAGCTGAGTGGTCTATTTTAAAGAAACATTGCAAGGTAGTTTAGGCTTAAAATTTAGATTTCATGTGTCTGGGCTTTTTTCCCTACTTGCATGTGTTCCTTTTAAATCTCAGTGTTTACTCAAAATACACTGCTAACTTTTAATATAACATTTCAATATACGTAAGCTTCACACAGTTTTTAAATATTTCTGTAGTTTATCTGTATTTTGGAAATTGTGCTAGTACAGAAGAAACAGTTTAAGTCATTAGTGGATTTTTTACATTTCAGATGAGTAAAACAAAACATAGTAAGATGATGTGATTGCTAGAAATCAGATATTGAAAAATTCCTTCTTGTAATTGCCTGATTAAGGCAAAGACATACTTTTCAGTACGTGAATTTTCATATCCATTGTAGCCTAGTTTATGCCAGCAGAAAATATACCCCATGATTTTTTTTTTTAGTAGACCATTTAACTTTGCATCTAATCAGACTTCTGTAGGTCAATCCCAGTTCTTGGTATTGCAAGCCAGAGTGTACTGAGCCTTCTTGAGGTTCTCGTATGTTATTAGACTTGCTGTTTGTAATTTCATTGTACTTTATGCTGTTTTGCAAACTAACAAGTAAGGAAATCATGTTGCAAGGTGGCACTTGAGAGGTATCAGCTGATCCTGGCTGCAGGTATCTGAAGCAGAAATTTGTGTTTTGCAACTGAAGGCCTTGTCCTGTCCTGGTCTGCATATGCAATATACCAGGGATCAGATTTTCCCTCTTCCCATCACTTTTGCAGGTGATGGGTATGGAGAGCTAAGGCAACCAGCATGTTAAACATGTTGTGTTGGACATACTGCAGGCATTGATGTCCTGCCACATTTTGCCACTCGGTCCACTCCTGAACTGCTGGATGCTCAGCAGAGTGTGTCTGCTCCCAGTCCTGCTGTCAGCAGTGCTCAGGCCACAGAGGACTGACTCAGACTTTGCCAGCCAGCTTTCATTCCCGTAGGAGTGGGAGATGATTCATACCCATGTCTCATCCCATCATACAGTTGGAGCATGACTAGAGGCACAGGATAATTTTGCTTGGAAGAGACCTGTGGAAGTCTTTAGTGAAGCTCTGTATTTAAAACAGGTCTGACAAGATCAGGTTGCTCAGGGCTTGGACCAGTCAAAGTATCTGAATATTTGAATATCTCCAGCGATGGAGAGAACATCCTTTCTGGGCAACCCCTGCTGAAGGTGCATGTTCTAGCCCCAGCACTGGGAAACTGCCTCAGTTTAAACATTGTCTGTGTTTCTGTCCCTAGTACCCCCAAGGCAAAGCTCTTGATGGGGGGAACATTTTGTGAAAACGCTTTTGTGCAAGTGGCATTTCATGGCCTGAGCTTGCAAGAGGTTTTCAGTCCAGGTGGTCCCATGCCTACTGATACCATTGTGCCTCTCCCGTAGGACAGTCTGCCCAGTTTGTGTTTTGGCTGCTTGCACACGTGCTCTGTATGTCATCATTTAAAAGGCTTTCAAAAGGAATGTGCTATCTGCTAGTTTTGGTTTGCTCTGTTTGGGAAAATATGTTGTTTTCATGTTTTCCCTAGTACAGCTTTTGTTGTGGGTTTGGCTGGTTTTATTATTTCTTATAGGGCTGGAAGACCTTTAGCTCTTCATGCATAGGTCTGCCAAAGGGCCTGCAATAGTGGAGCTTGATTGGCTGTTTTGCTTCCAAACAAGACTGAAGTGATGATTCTGGGAGCTGCATGGGTGTTTATTAGAAATATGCGGATCCAGCACTGTGGAGGTTCCTGGTGGTCAAAGTGCAGGTGAAAGTTTCACTCTACCCAGTGACCTGAGGAATGCAGTGGGTTTATTAGCTTGGAATGTACGCATATGTACCTCATGTTATAAGCCAAGGAAAATAAAGCTGGCATGTTGGCCTTTAAAAATCCGATCGTTTGGCCACAGACATTCACTTTTCAAACCGCCCTATCGGATCCCATCCTGAGTACAAGTTACTTCCCCTCTGCAAAGATTATTGCCTTAGAGCTCTGCCTGCGGAAGGACCTGTATTTGCCTTCTCAATCTGACTCATACATTAGCCAGGTTTGTTTAAATATCCCATAAAAGTGGTTCGAGCTAACCCACCTGATTTAGCCCAAAGGAGATTAAAAACATTTGAATCCACCAAGAGAATTATGGTAACATTATTCTCAACCAGCAGAACTACAACTGGGATGGATGGATGTCCAGAGCCCTAGAAATTAATTCAATCATGCCGTCTTAGTGTAATATTTCAAATGGCTATTAAATTCTTCAAAATTTCGCTTTGAAGTAATATGGTCTTTTAGACAAAAACTTCCCAATTTCTTAATTTCAGGTCAGACTTTCACTAGCAATTCAGAGGTCATTTGTAACTTTACTGCTGGGAGTGTGAGAAGAGGAATTAATGAATGATATTGAAAAGTAACAGAGGAAAATTTGGATGCTTGCATGGAAAAACTGCCATGGCTATGATGAAAACTCAGTGTATACTGCTCATTAGTTCAGATGTATGAAGTACTCTTGTTATGCAGGAGAGCAAATTTTAATTTAAATTAACAAATTGTTTATGTTAATGTCCAAGATGGGTGAATACGTTCAAGTTAAAAGAATCAGATACACCTATTTTGGGTATATATAAGAACACTGGCACAAAGAGTAGCCAGAGTTCAATTTAGTGTAATTGAGGGAATGAAAACACACATAAATCTGATTTACAGGTTCCACAGGAAGAATATAATTCCTAACTCACTTGTTTGGTATATTGCCAGATGGTAGTTGCTTGTTGATTTTACAGATCGCTACGGAAGTTAAGTGATTTAATGTGTTGGAGGCTTGTCATGGAGTTGCATGTTTTGAATTCAAAGGTTGATTTTTGCCAACGTAGCCAAAAGCAGGAGGGAGTTGTCTGAAGCCTCACACAGCTTTTTTTTTTAATGTCTCTTTGATTAGACTTGTAAGCATGGGAGGCTCAGCGGCACAGCCTTACTTTTTACTCCTTTTTCACAGCTACAAAGGGCAAATATTAAAAACCAACACCAAAAATATTCCTTGAATCTGCTAATACTGATGTCCCTTCCACTCCCTGTCCCCCACCATTCCCCACCACCCCTCCTTGATTTTTTGGCTCATTGCTACAGCTTTAGAACTTGGCATGAAGTTTTACAGAGACTTTTCACTCGAGCTCCTTAGTCATTTCAGTGAAATCATGGTTGATGGAAAAATACTGACTCTACTTACATGGGTGTGTCTAGCTGTAAAACTTGCCATATATTTGAGGAAACAGAGGTTTCTCACATCTCTTCATGAAGGATAGTTTACTGTTCTTTAGTGTTTTTGCTATGGTTTGTGCTTGATCTATAAATGCATGACAGGATTTTAAAACTGGATGATGTTCCCAGCAGCAGTGCCAGACTGCAGATGCTTTTGCTTCCCTTATCCCAGCTTTTCTGTGGAAAATTTCTTAGATAGACATCACAACACTGTAATCTGCAGAGAGCACAGGGCTGGGATCTGCATTGAGGAAGTCCGTGTGTGTGAATTTCTGAGTAAATTTAGAAGCGAGTTGAGAGCTGTGGAAATCCTTCTGGTGCAGGTTCTTCAGGGATGATTTGTCCAAGGAATGTGTATAGCATGCTTGCTAGAGTCTCTATGCAGCCATCTGCACCTGCATTGTTGCTTTTAGGCACCAAAAATATATATTTTGAAATAAATTAGATTTTTAAAATGGCCACAGTTAAAATTAGAGTTTCTTTTTTTTTTTTTTCCCCTTATCACATTGTCAAGGTGAGGAGGAATTGCCATGTCAAGAGAGCACAGTTTGCCTGACACGGCTGGGTCTTACGTGGCACTGGTCAGTGTTTTCACCCCTGCATGGAGGGAGTAACTGTTCCTTACCCATTGTAAATGCTACAGGAGAGAAAGGTATAAGTAATCTTTGTCAAATCATCCCTGTAGACAGAGCAATCCTCGTTTCTCATGGAAAAAGAAAATTGTACCAAAAGCATTTGAGATCTTGCTTTGTGGCTTGTAGGATATATGAAATAAAACTGCACTTCTTGTGTGGGGAGAGGAAAAGGATGGCATGAGCTCAGAAATGCTGAAGTAATGACTAGTATTAAAAAAAGCAGATGTGTTTATTTGGGATGGATAATCTGGAAAATGGAATGTGTAAGCAGTTAAACACACGTATAAGATGAGTAGTTTATGGTGCCTTCTGGAGTTGGAATTACTCAATTTAACAGAATCATGGAACAGTTTGGGTTGGAAGGGACATCTTTAAGGGTGAATTTCCTAACATGGCTCTGTACTGTCATGTATCAGCCCCATGAAACATGTCTACGTGTATTTTTTTTATCCCTTTGCACAAGAGGTTGTCCTGGCAGAGAAGCCCTGGAGTGCAAATTGCATAATGATTCTACTTTGTTGCTTGTTGCAAAACCTGAAGTTGTTATTCCCAGGCGTAGCCTGATGGTTGAAGGGTTAACGCACTTCACATATCCAAACTGGCAGTCAGCGAAACCATGTGGTAGTTATAGTATACAAATCACATTATCCTTTGCAATTAATAGTAAAACACAGGGAAGTACGGTACACATTTGTTGGTTTACTGCACTGAGGAGGCAGTATTTCAAGTTGACATGTTCTAAATCTGGTTGTTTTGAGCATACAGGCTTTAGAAAGGGCAGACAGAGAAAAAGTAAAATGTTGTACCTGCTGTTTTCTAAAGCAGGGTAGCAGTACACTCTGATGGTTTGGGGTTTTTTTTGTGTGCAAAACTGTGGATAGAACAAATACCTGGAAGTCAGTAATATCGGATCCTTATTCTTCTCTAGTTAATATTTTTAGAAAGATTAGAACAATAGTTGCTATTAAAGCATTTTTTGTTTCAGTTTGAAATAACTATGAGTAAGTCCTTCTGTTTCATTTCCTTTGTAGGTATTGTCTTAGTGGCCATAAATCCTTATGAACAACTGCCCATCTATGGCGAAGACATCATCAATGCCTACAGTGGCCAAAACATGGGGGATATGGATCCACATATCTTTGCGGTGGCTGAAGAAGCATATAAGCAGATGGCCAGGTTTGTAGACCACAGGTCTTGAATTAATTGTTTTCCTAAAAGAAATAAGACTTACAATTTCTGGCCTATGTCCTTCTCTTTAATTTATAACTCATGGAATATTTTGCAGTATCTCTCTTTTAGCCGGTGTTTTAGTACATTTCATGAGAGGGTAAGTAGCCTAAATTAGCGAATAGTAAAGCGTTATGAATGCCGTGGAGATCATGGCCACTGACAGGTGACAGGAATAACCACATATCTCATCAGTAGTTAGGTCTAAAATTAGCCCAGTGCTTTATAAGATTATATTGTTTTAATTCGATTAGCAAAATGTGTAGATAACTTTTTAATCATTGGTGGATTTTTAAAGAGCTAAGTGCCAGATTCTTAACTGTTTTGTGTTTATGTGATCCTGACAACAGAAAAAAAAACCCAAACACTCAGCTTATGAGTACTATTATAGGCGCCTAGTTGTGCTAGTAAAGTCCCAGCTATGTAATCTGCCTGTGTCTGTTGTTGTCTAGAATTAAGAGGGAGCAGAGGGATGATTGCAGAGTGCCTGAAAACGCTATCTCTAAGGGCACTGTAACAGCTGTACAGGAAATCCTCATTTCTTTAAATATTGCATGAAAATGAACTTCCGACCCAAGGAGAGTGGTTGTCAGAAACTTATTCCCCTTCGCCCCAAGAGCCTGCCAACTTGAGGAGCATTTGAAATATTTTGTTTCTAGGACAAAAATCTTTTGGGCTACCACGTGGTCTTTGGTTAATGAGATGGTCCCTGGTTTCCTCACTGATTAGCTGCAGGCTATTCGTAAAAGTTTTCCGTATTGACAATACAACCCATGGTCAAATTAATCCAAGTAAAACAGTGAGAGATCTCTGGATTAATTCTGATGGCCCTCAAGCTGTACTGGAGGAGGGGGAGGCAAGGGGAGAACGGGTTGAATATGATAATGTTAATCTCTTCATTTAGCTGTCTGTTCATTTCATAATCCCTGCGAGGGCTCGAATGAGTTAGTGCTCCGTGTGCCGTGGGGCTGGCTGCGTGCGTGGGGTGGTGATTCACGGAACCCACGGCAGGGGTCGTTTCAAAAGAAAACCCTATGGTACAGTGCAGCATTTCATGACTTAGGGTAATTGGGAAATAGCCAATGATTCAAAATAAATGCCTGCACCTGTACTGTTGAATAGCAGAGGTATTTGCCTTACTTCCTTTCTGCTAAGAAAATAGACATAAGGGGCAAAATGTGTGTTCTGACAGTTACATCTGCACTGTGGCTCCTTCAGTGCAGAACACTGGTTTAGCAGGTCTAATTTTTTCGTTTTGTTGATGTTTTACACAGACTCAAGTCTCTTTAAAAAGTCTGCATTGTGAGAATTTGTTAGCCTTATTTCACATCTGAGGCAGAGTACAGTGACTTGCGATTATATGTCAGCAATGGATACAATTCACATTCCCAGGATTTTTGTTCTTAATATTAAGGAACGGAAGTAAGAGGCTGGAGGGAGACCTCTCTTCACTATTTGCTTCTAACTGCTGTCTTGAGTGGTCTCACCTCTTACCTGGGTTGAAATTTCAACTTGCTGGATTGCCTGTGTTCTGTGTGCTTGTCGGGTGAAACCTGTGCAGTGGAGATTTCTCTCTGCTACTGTCTGCGTTCTCTGCTGTCAGAGGAAGACTCGGGCCTGAGATGCTGGTTGGAGTTTCTGCTGTGTATTTTTCTTTTTGTATTAATTGCCTAATTTTCAGCACTTGCGGCACCCTCCAGCAGTTCTGCTGTCCTGTATAACAACAAATAAGATGCAACAGAACTAACTTTCTGAAACAAATGATGAGAAATTATATAAGCATGGAAATTATTATAAATAATCTTTTTTTTCATTAATTAATTAGTTCCTTTGTGTGTCTAAAATGTGTTATAAGCAATTTGTTATTCTTTTTTGAATAACTGACAGTACTTTCGTAGGTGCAAAATGAAATCAGAGTACACAATAGAAACGAAAAAAATTCCTCTCCAATGAAGCAACAATTTCATGGGTTATTTAGTCTCTCAATGTTTATTGCCTTTTCTCTTTTCTTTTTTTTTTTTTTAAGAACTTTTTCTGTCGTTTGGATATTCTGGTTTTCCTCATTGAATTTTGTTTTCTAATGCTGTTTCTTGTTCCTTAGTCAGCTGTCCTGCCCTTTAACTTCAGTAATACTTTCTACACTCTGAACAAATCACCTTCTACTCCTGAATTGTAAATCTACACCTTTTGTTCTTTCATTTCATATTTCTGCAGCTGGTTATTTAAAAATTAAAATCAGATTGCCTGTGACTGTTTCATTAACACTTTAATAGTTGCATTGAATATTCATATGGAATTAATCTGCTTTTATGCATGTAATTAGTGAGATTTATTTTGCTGTTATTTCTACTCTTTGCTAACCCCATGTTTAAGTGATGACTGGAATAATTAGTCATGATGCTCCTATCCATAAGTGTTCATAAGTGATCTTTTCTAAATATTTACTCCTCAGGTCTTCTTGCTAGTTTATAATTTAATGATTTAGAATTTCTTCTTGCAAACTTCATTAGTTCATCTGAGAAACTCCTTCCATGTACATAATTGTGACTAAATGATCTCTGTGGCCTTCTTCAGCCAAAAGCAATTCCCCATCACAACAATCAGGAAACCTAGTGATTGTACACTAAATATTTGCATCCCCTCTTCAGAAAAAAAATACAGTGCAAAAATGTTGTTCGCTGGAACAACAGGGATGGAGCGCACATCTGGCTTGTGCATGAAAAGTGATATTCAGCAACTGCTTTTGGTGAACTGCTGTGAAAAGCAGCACGTAAAGATGCCTTCATAGGTGTTGTTTTTTTGCATAAAAAGCCACATGGTGTGGTATGCCTGGGCTGTAGAGTGCTGTGCCATTTGAGCATTCATTATTTCCTCTTTCAACAGCAGTTCCGTCACCACTTTCCAGTGGAGGGGTAGTGAAAAGGGATATGGCTTGTCTTTACCCATAGTTGGCAATGAAATAAGTCATTACTCTTTGTTCAGTAGCTTCTTGTCTTTTTCAGCACAGGAGAATGTGCACTTTTAAGTGCACATCAGCTCTTTTCAGACTGACTCCATTTTGGATTATTATTTCTGGGTTTGGTTGGTTGGTTTGTGTGTGTTTGTTTTTTTCCCCTGCCCTTTCCTCACTCCCCTTCTATTTTCCCCTTCTCATCTGTACCTTGTGGCTCTTTCCTTTTCTCTCTCCATGTCCTACCACTCCTCTGCACAGACTAACAGCTTTGTTTCCAACACCTTTCCTCTGCTGTGCTCAAAATAAGCAATGAACTAGTTTTACAACTGCATTTAAACCGTGTTAGACTTAGGGTTATGTATGCCTCATACTTACCAATAACTATTGGTTTGGGTTGTCCAGATTGCAGGTAGGAAAGGTTCCAGAGCAGATCTCTTTGCTTGTCTGAGTAGGAGGAGATCCACCTATGAGTGTGTCCGAGTGGAAGGGAGCAGGGTCGGTCAGATGGGGACCTGTCTGAGGGGCTCCCCCTGCCACAGGGCTTTTGTGCAGAGCATTTTGGGGGTGGCTGTGTTTCTGTAGGAGCAGCTGTAACAAGCT
>NW_008607320.1:0-18638 GCF_000691845.1 Merops nubicus | reverse complement strand
GCTGGGACCTGCACTTGGCGGTCTCTCTTCTCACGGATAGGCAATGTGTTGTTCATGGAGAGCTTGCTTCATTTAAGCGGGTTTGGGAGAGTGTTTAAGGCAGATGAGTGATTTGAAAGGAAATAACTTGTTTATTGAAGAGCTGATTTTTCTCTCAGAAATACAAACCACAATGTCAGTGTGTGGGTGTTTGCATGTGTTGAACCCTTTGAACTCCAAGACATACCACTTTTGTAAGTCAGCATTTCCAAATTATCAACAGAAAACAAATTCATTCTTTACAGTCACCCCTCTGTGGTAACTATGAAAACAGAGGAAAAGCATCAGTTGGCAGGATCTGATTTTTTTTTTTTTTATTTTCAAAACATGGCAACTTCAGTAGGAATCACAGCCACCAGAAGTTGATGATCATACTTGTGAAGCTGTTAGGAGTCTCATTGATCTACGAGACATACAAGTATCAGTTTCCTAACACTATTAGGGAAAGGAGTTCTAAATCCCTTTTACACAGGTTCCCTTCCGCTGCCTAGTAAAGGGTATATTGCACTAAGATAACACTTTTTTATCAGCACTTTGTTGATCTAGTTTGTTCCCTCCTACTTGTGATTAATGACAGATAGAGCAGAGCTCAGTGCTTTTCAATTTAATAAATTAACTTAGAGATTTCCTTCTGGTTAGTTATCTAGCAATGAGCAAGTTGAAAGAAATATTTGCAAACAGGATTGCATACTTATGAGGTCCCTCTAAAACTCAAGGAATACCAGGACAGAAAGCAACTGTGTTTAAGAATATCAGTCTTCAAAGTTTTGCTTTTTCTGTTTGGAAGAAACATAATGATTTAGTCAATGTTAGTATGTATCTCTTCCATTAAATTACCCTTAATAAGCAGGCTGCCTCTCTGTTTTGTCAGATTTTCAGCATTTCTCTGATGTCTCTCAGCTACAGGCGGATTTTTTTAATCACTTTTTGTTCAAAAGGAAGCTTGGTGAGCTGTTGAGTAGGTGTTTTGAAAACACCTTCACTGACAGTCTGTAGCTGTCCCAGGCGTCCCTAAATGATGTCCTCTTGTACAAATGCATGTTTGATCAGCTGCTGCTTTGCTTCTGAGAGTCTGACAAATGGATACTCTATTCTCCCTGGGCAGGAGCTGGGAGGAGGATGGTTAAGAACCCGTCACAGATCTGCATCCCATTATGAAATGAAATCTTGCTGTGGTGGCTACTGTACAAATACACAATGGCCTTCTTTGACTTACAGCTTTGACATATGACTTTTAAAATTAAATACCTTGAAAAGATTTGGTACTTTGGTGTCTCTATTATTAAAATTAGAATGAAAAGTGAAATTGTCCTTTCTTGTGAGAACAGATGATTTCAAAATAGTAATTTATACTTTGGGTTTGAGTTTTTATGTAGTTATGGGTATTTTGTGATGACGGGGCAATCCACTTGATACAACATCAGGGACCTACATGTCTGCACAGTGACTTTTTAGGCAACAAAATGGTTAATTATGGTTGTAGCTGGAAGCCAGAGTTCATGTGAGGTGTCCTGCTGGTAGCTAAGCAATGAGCTTTCCTCAACTGTTGCAGGAGTGACCTCGACTAATCCCTAGATAAATCAGTTGCATAGTGCTGGCTCATCTTCGTGCTCCTCTGGAGTGCAATCTGTCATGATTTTGTAGCGTGTGCTGACCTCAGTTTTCTTCATTTGTATGTGTTGAGAGATGTTACTGTCAATTCATTACCTTTTCACCTTTTGCCATTTTTACAGTCAAGAGCTATGTTTCCTGAATACGATTAAAATGGCAAGTGGTTCAATTTGTTAATTAAAAGAAAAAAAAGTACATCTGCTGTTTTTGAGAGTGTTGCACAATGGTTTTAACAGGCTGTTGTTGAAGAGGACCAAAAAATGTTTAAGAACTGGAGGTGTTTCAGAGTGACTGAGTTTGCAGCTGGAACAGACTTAAGAGAACTCGGGTTATGTGTCGTAGTAATATTTCACCTTTGTTTGGCACTTCCCATGAGCACATCTCAAAGTTGTCTATAGAAGAGACCAACGTCATTACTTCCATTTTATAAGTTGAAACAGACAATGGGGAGTGGGAGAGAAACTTTGAGTACACCAACGTGGCAAAAGCAGTACATAGAGCCTCTGAATTGAAAATCCTGACCCAGTGTCTGGATGACTTGATCACACCAACTTGCCAATAAAATGTGTGAGAATAACTATGTCATTGATACTGAAGCAGTTCAGTGGGTTTCCTGGTAACATTCTCCCAAAGCTAATTTGTTTTTAATGTACAAAAGGTGACATGCTATATTTTGCCTGCTTTCATTTCGTGCAGCATTTAGGGGTCTCTGTGCCAGGTAACATAATAATGTTTGCTTTCTTGGAAGGCTTAATGTGTTCCAGGCACTTCACAAGCATTCACCAAGGTCCGTCTTCTCTGATACTGGTATATCGATTATTGCTTGTCCAGAAAACAAGTAAACCAGCGATGGTGTCCACTGTCCATGCCTGGATCAGCCCAGAGCTGCTGAGGTTCCAGCAGCTTGTCTTGTGCCTGGAATGTCCTTTTTTCTCCAGCACCTAAAGATGATGTCATTGAGAAATGCTGTTAGGCTTAAAAAACGGAAATATCTTTTTGTATCTATCTATCTATCTATCTATCTATCTATCTATCTATCTAAAACTTTTGTTAAAGACATAGTTTGATGGACTGTATCATGCCTATTAAAAATTAGTGATGTTACAAATAATTAATTTACTACTTAGTTGGGAGCAATTGTTGTGACTGAAGGTGCAGCTGAACAGTCCTCTGAGTTGCTAAAGTGTGGTGTCTGTGAAGACTGGAATGTGTCAGGTCAGAGCATGTTATATCCAGATAGTCAAAATAAACCAACAGGCACAGGGTGTGCAGGTGGAACAGACCAAGTAAGGTGACTGCTCTTCCTCGTCAGAAGCAACGCTTGCTCCTGGGGCATAGCACTAGTAACTCACTTTTTCTTGTCTTTCTCACCCCTCATCACATCACCACAGAATGGTTTGAAGCACTTTAGTCTCTAATCCTTAGCACTTACATGGCACTTTAAACATTCTGGGCATTTTACAAAAGTTACCTTGGTAAGCCACACAACAGCCCTTTGAGTGTGGAAAAAAGTTATTATCTGTGTCATGGTGCACCTTTTGGGATGTGCCAATACAAATTAATTTGGAGGCCTTGGTACTGGGAACACCAGGATGATGTGGCTCCATGGGGAAGGACGGGCTGTGCTGCTATGCAAAGGAGCACTGCAAGAAGAAAACTTTAAAAACAAGAGGAAAAAGGTTTCTGGCAGTACAGGTGAAGGTAGAGCCCTGGGGTGGCGTTTGTAAGTGCTGCCTGGTTGCAGGGGAGATTTCTCCAGAGGAAGGTGACCTCCCAGGGAGGGTGGACCCAGCAGCTACACAAAGAGAATGGAAAGATGTGCTTGCCTTATGTGGGCTATGGAGAGCAGCTGAAAAATGGAGGTGTTTTCCCATGTTAAGGAGGCCAAGAGCCAAATTCAGAGACAGAGCATAACAGAACTTATTTAAGGCTACAAAGGGCTTGTTCAGAAGGTTGCCAGAGGACAAAATGTTGCCTCCTGCTCTGGACATGAGAGGTTCTGGGAAGGCTGCCTGGACCTAGCTGCTGCTGTTCTTGATCAGTCTGACAGTGTTAAAACTGCTGAATGAATTGTTATTTATATATTTGTTTGTTTGTTTGTTGAACAGCTGCATTATTTCTATTTGAAAAGCAAATCCTGGGTTTGTAGAGTTGACAGTTTTTTTGTATAACTGCTCCTAAAAGATGCTACAGACCCTGGGATGAATTTCAAAGGCCTTTGCACTGAACAAATGCTGCTAAACATGTACAGCCTTGTTTACTGCCTTTGCACTTAGGCAAAGGTGAAGCTAAATCCATTGCACTGACTTGTGTTAGACCTTCCAGTGCTGGTGGGTTTTACAGCTGCTTTTCATTTTAGGGGAAGTATAAAATGCAATTTTGGTCTTTTCTAAAAGCTAGTAACCATTAGCAGTGGAAGCATCACACAAATATGCAGCACGATTGCGCAAAGATTGAACCTGGGATATACCCTGCCAGGGGGCTGGGGGAAGCACAAGCTGCTGAGCTCTCAAAAAATAATCCTTTTATCTCTCCCAAACCACATTTTCATGCTGAAAAAAAAAGAGTGGTCCAGAGGGGGGTGAGGGGGAAGAAGGAAATATTTCGGTTTCAGATTTACTGGTATTTTTAGGAAACATTCTATTTATTTCAACATTTATTGAAATGACACCTATTTAGTGAGCCTTCAGATGAGGTGTGCAAACCCTTAGTATTTAATCTTATACCACAGATTTGTCCTTCTGTTGCTTTATTCTTTTCCCTGCATGTGTCTGCTGTCCATCCTGTTTTCTGTGTTGGAAGATGCCCAGTCCCCTGAAGACAGAGTTCCCTTTAGTCTACTAGGGCTGGCCTTCTCTGGCTTGGAAGTTCCATCCTAAATTTCTTAATAACTTTATCAAACTGCTTTCTGTGAAGCTCACAAAACAGTCAATACTACAGAGAACCCCTAACTTTATGTTGATACCTGATGAAAGCCAATGGTTTTCACAAGAAAAGAGTATAAAGACTTTTCTGTGGGTAAGTATTCCAAGACTGAATAAAATATTTGGAATGTTTACATGTTTTTCTCTATTTGTATAACACAAATATATTTAAGTTATTTGGGAACACTGATAAAGCAGTTAAAATTATATTTAGCACTTCCATGATGCTTTTATTTGCAATGCATTGTGTAAACTTCATTTATTCCACTTTATCAATGAGGAAGTTTTTTGGTAGAATTTTCTGTGCTTTTGTTTTTGTTTTAGCTGCATCATTGGGGGAATCTTATCCTTACTAAACAGATCTGTTTAATCAGGGTCTCACATGAAAAGATGTGTGGGTGTTCCCACTGTAGACACTGCACATTATTTTGGTCATATGCTGTCACAAATATGCAGCACGGATGCTGAGAGATTGATTGCAAAAAACAGGATGTGTACTTAGGTCAGAGTTACATTTGTGTTGCTGGAGACATTTGATCATGCCAGCTCCCTGCACAATTTGGAAAGCTTCTTTATAGTGTAGGGTGTAAAATGTCACGTGCTTTAGAACTAGGTTTGTGTTGGTCCCTGCTTAATCCAATGGCTCTCAGAGAAGCTGCAGCTAATGGAAGTACAAGTTTTCAAACATGCCAGCGTTTCAAAATGAATCCTATCTGACCTTTCAGCAGTGTCATTTAAAAAGTAGTTTTCTTTGGTTGACTTTCCTGTTAGCATAATTCAGCTGCAGGATGGCATATTGCTAAGTTCCTTTCTGTCTTTGATGGGCACGACACACATTGATGTTAGTGGTAATTATGTGTGTACACTGAGAACAGTATCTGTCCCAAATGGTCCCTGAGTCAGAGGTTCCTTCCCTAGGAGTTTGTGTCAGGTTCTTTTGATCATTCAAATTTCACTGTTTTGAAAATGTAAAGCAAAATCCAGCTTAGAAGTCTACTTTATTATCACAGAACTGCAGTAAAGAAACAACAGCAAGATAAAGCAGCCAAGACTGGCACTGCTAGATTAAATAAAAACTATTTATTGTGCTCTTGTTCTTGAACTGAAACAATAGGAGATTTCGATGTTTGAAGATTGCTGCCTTTAGCAGCAGTTTGTGCTGTTTTGTTTTAAATAAGAAAATGAAGCTGTCATGTGCCCTGGGGTTGGTGCCCTTAGCCGTAACTTGAACCTGTTATTCCAAGAGAAAACAAAAAAACAGTAGCAACTCTGGGAGAGAAAAAAAAAAGGCAGAAGCTTAATTAAAACCTCTTAGCTCTGGAGCAGTGAGGACAGATGTTCTGAAGGTGTTACCCTTCAGACCACCCGGACAAGAAGCTTCCTTAAAAACATCAGCACTTTGGCAGGGTCCTCACGGTTAACATACGTGGTTTAGGATCAAAGGCAAAGTAGGAACTAATGTTCTTATCAAATTGCCCTGTTATTTAGTCCCTTCATTTTATATTAAAGATATCTCACTGATCTTTTCTGCCAATCTCGTCTATGTTACATGGTATTGAGACAACCCAACTTTGAAATGCTTGCCTGTGATGTTGCCTATTCAAAATCTCTATCAGAATCTTTTAAAATTAGCTGTTAATGATACACTTTCACCAGGTAAAGATTCTGGTGATTTGAGTAGGAATGGATTTATATGAATATTGAGGCTGATGTCAGTAATTCTGTATTTCTTTTGTTTATTATAGCGGGCTAATGTTTTTGTGGAGTGTGTGCTTATATATGTCTATTTGACATTGTTTGCTGTGGAGTCATGAGTCTGAAAGACAAGATCAAGTGATACATCCAACGCATCCGTCATAGGAAGCAAAAAACCACAAAACCAATATTGTGCTTTGATGATTAAATGGAATAGCTGTGGACTTCTTTAATGCCCTCTGAAATGCTTATTGATGGATAGGTTTTTAATTGTTCTAGCGTTCCAGCTTCAGAAAGGGATTTTCTATTGGTTTAGAGGAAGAAGGTAAACAAAGATATCTGTAGGGATTTCTCAGTCTATATGTCTTGATTATCCTGATCTGTTTGGACAGTTTGCTATGGAAATAACAGCTGTGATGCAGTCACCTGGTTTGGTTTTTGAGGGATGCAACTTCACAAATTGACAGCTCTGCCTTTAATATTAGTAACGTAAATGTTTAATTTCTTGCTCTTTTGGGGTTTTTTTTTTTCCTCTCAGTTTTTCCACTGGTCAGCTGAAATCATTAAAAGCTGCCTTAGATAATGACAGTTATCAATTATTAGTCAAAATTGCTGCAGCACTCTGTACACCTTGAAGGTGCCTAGTGACAGTCTTGCTCTTTCTTCCACGTTAGCTGACAACTGTGAGCTCAAGAGAGTAGCATTTTCTCCTCCATTCTGAGCCCTTCTGAAAGCATGACCCCTAGATTTCTATGAAATACAGGATTTAAAGTTAGTAGTAGTCAATGCTATTGAAAGTATCACATTAAGGTATATACACATCCTCAACAAAAGTGTTTGTTTTTTTTTCACATCTTGAAAACAAGATTTTTTGGGGTTTTTTTAAACAACTTCCTGGTTTCTTGTGTGTTGTCATTTCATTCATATTCTGCAAAGTATTTTTGACATGTAAGGTGTCTCAGGTCAGCTTGTAGCTCTCTTTTTTTCCCCGGTACTGAACCTTCTTTGAGCAGAAGCTAGCTTCAGTCTTGAATTTTGCAATGTTTTTTGCAACCATAAAAAAAAAACCTGCTGGAATGTAGGTGGTAATCTGAAGCTTCCAGGAGTTAGGTAAGTCTACATCTATTCTGTTTTGGCTCTCTGACAACGAATATCATCATAAACATATTCCCTGTTGACAGAATTTTGTAGATAAAGCAAAATTATCTTTCAAATTTACCAGCCTGTGCAACAATCTCTTTCTGTTCTTTACCAGAATTACAGTATGAAATGTCAATGACATTTATTGCTCATTCTATGTCTATTACTTGTCATAAGGAGTAGAGTTGTGTGTGGCTTGGATACAACATCTGAATATTACCTTACAAAATTAGACATCTGCATTATTATTTTAAATTGTCAGTTATTAATTCCATAGTCTGTTATTGTTCTTTTATTTGACAAGAAATACCTGTTGTGCTCACGTGACTCTTAAAAGTATAGGCATAAGAGAATGGATATGGAAGACTGCTGAATCAAGTTCCCTGCTATTACAAGTAATCTCTGCATATGATTTCACATTTCAGCTTGTGAAATTTTGGGGGCTATCATCTTAAACCTGGAGTTTTTTTGTTTTGTCATTCCTTTATTCTTCTGCAGTGTTCAGAAATGGGAAAAGCTGAATGTGGTTCTGACCAATACCTGAACATATTGTGTTTCTGTGAATGGTAAACTGCTCTCCATCAATCTGTTTCAGTATGCTGGAGTTAAACACCTCTTTTCAAGATAATTTGGCTTAATATAGTATCCCTATAATGCAGTTTTTATTCTAGCATGAAATCGTTATCCACCTTTTGGTGAAAGAGGATTTCTCTTCCTTCTCATGTCCCAGCTTGATTTCCCTCATTTCTCTTTGTAAAAGAAGAGTTAAAATATTTCCTCCATTCAGAGGTAATCTTAATTTTAAAATAGTTTACTGATGTGCTTTATTCAGAGAAAAAGCTCCAAGAAGATGAAGAAATATTGCATGGATAATGGATTGTG
Source organism: Merops nubicus (assembly GCF_000691845.1). Taxonomy (NCBI): domain Eukaryota; kingdom Metazoa; phylum Chordata; class Aves; order Coraciiformes; family Meropidae; genus Merops; species Merops nubicus. The sequence goes on along the minus strand of NW_008607320.1, from coordinate 10,347 downwards.
GCATCAGGCTGCAAAATGATGTCACATGTGATGCAGTTGCCCTACTTACTTGTTTCATTGACTGAAAGTTTTAATTATAGTTTGGTTTTTTTTCTGACTGGAGACCTGTTAAGTGCTCAAAATGTCAGGTCAAAGCTGAGGCTAGTGATTTAACTGAAAATAACTCCACAGAGAAAGAGCTCATGATGATGTTACTTGTGTTTTCTGGGGATTTTTTCCTTTGTTTTGCTTTGGGTTTTTTGTTATTTTGTTTTGGTTTTGATGAAGTCCGATTATGAAAAATTCATTTAGCATAAGCGGAGGTTATATTTTAGATGGAACATTGCTTATACCAAGCCATTAAAAATAATTCTCACCACATTTCATGCTCTTTCCAAGGTATTTTGATTCTATTTATTTATTTTGTTTTAAGGGTGGCATTTTGTTTCTTTAAAGTTTAAAAGAGCCCTCTGCTGAGCTGACACAGATCCCTGGCAGGACTATCTCACCCTCCTTCTTGCAAGACTAACTATCTTGCTGCCTGTGGTAGGACATCCATATGCCAAGTCTTCCCTGGGGTTGTGGCAGTAACAGCTCATCCTCTGCTGCTGTTGTGTTTGGGGTGTTGTGTTTGGGGTGTCTCCTTCATCAAATGTTGAGTGTGATCTTGGGTGTTTTGTTGTGTTTTCCATTCTCTCTGCCAGAAAGCAGAAAGAATAATATGCTAGAGGATGGTCACTCCAGTGTGTTATAAGCAAAACAATGGACTAATGCACTTGTGGAGACAAGAGCGGCTCTGAGCATGGATGGAGCGCTCACAGGGCGATGCGAGAGGACTGCGCTGCGGACAATGAGCGAGCCCTTTGTTTCTCATGGCTGCTGTAGCTGCTGCAAACACAAATAGTCATTGCAAAAGAGGTGGCAGCAATGTTTTTAGCTCACACAGAGGCAGCCGTATCTTGTCTAGGCAAATTTATGAAAAGCATATGTGTACTTATACAGTAATATAATAACAGATCCCTTATTCCTGAGCATGCAAACAAGAAGAGTACATCTTCATATGTTACAGCGTCGGGGAAGGCAACTCTAGCCTAATTAGCAACAGTATTCCTAAGGAGGAATTATTTCAACCTCAGTTTTTCATTACTGTCTTTGAAAACATGGAGCTTCCTCCTCCGCAATGCTTTGAAGAGCCTAGTGTTTCCTACTCCTGAGCTCCAAGGAGGGACAAGTGACTGAAAAACCAGCATGCACTTTCTGTGCTTTCACACACGTCCTTAAGGGATGTGACAGTTAGAATGAGACACCTTTATTCTGATGTTATTCTCCTGGCAACAGAGTTAATTTTTTGTTGACAGTTTTGTCAGAAATATGTAGTACTGAGGTTGCATTACTTTGTTTTCTGAAAGTCTTCTGTACTTTGGGAGCTAAGTTAAAAATAAGCTCAGTCATCAGAGGATATATTTCACAGGACTTGAACTTCCTGAGTCTTTATATATTTAATGATATTTAATACATGAAACAGAGAGTGACAAATGAAAAACTTGTTATGTTGTTGCCCATCTCCTGTGTTAGGCACCTGCTGAAATCACAGCAGAAGTTCCATGTTTTAGAATGGTATGTTTTTGTTTGGTTTGTTGTTTGTTTTGGTTTTTTTTCTGTTTGAAAGAGCACAGGAGGAATAAAAGAAAGCACAATGCCAATCCTATGAAGATATTATTTTGGTTTTGACTCACTGTAGAAACTGTGTGAGAGGAAAGTTGTTTATTGGTTGTCTCATTTAAGCCTAGATGTTACACTTTCGGTTGGACTTCTCCCATGCCCTTCTGCTGCTCAGAAGCATGACCATGAGCTCATATAACTCAGGCCACTTCCTGATGTGCAGAGCTACAGACTGTCCCTCGTGCATGTCCCTCTACTACTGGTGGGCTCTGGGAGGGGAAGTGGGGAAGAAGCAAGAGTGTTTCTTCTTCCTTTCCCAGCTGGAAATCTTCATCGTTACTGGAAGGCGTCTTGGGCCCCGCAGACATCCTTCCTCAGGAGTGTGTGCAGCAGGCTTGATGGCCACTCCAACAGGAAATCTCATGGGCAGATGTTTTCATTTTGCTGTGGCTAGTGCTGACATCTCTGGCACTTTGGGCTTTGTAACCTGGACTACACACAAGCCGGTGGCAATCTGAAAAGTTAGGCTTTTCCACAGCTTTCCCACTGAGACTGACAGCTTGCTGTATGTGAATGTGTGAGCTGTGCTGTAGTCATTCACACCTATTGCATGTGTTAAATGGAAGTTGAGAACATAAAATTAGGTTGCTTTGATCTTCTTAACACTTTCCTATCAAATTTATATCAGTACTGCAGCCATTCGAAGTAATTTCCTTTTACCAAAATGTAGAAAATTTGCTTTGACTAATGCCTTCATTTGGTTAAACAAATCTCACATTGGCTCTCCTTGAGATGTGTGATGTCACCAGAGGCTTCTTTAGCCTAAGTCTTTGTGCAACATGAAGTAGATGCTGGAGTTATGCTCTTATCTAGGGGATGGTAGTAGTTTTGGAGAGTTGAGAGAAACAAAGTGAGATCTGTAATTTAGCTTTGCAATTTCATCAGCAGCTTTTTTTTGACCATCTCAGAAATAGGATCCCAGATCTTCTGGTGGGCCTTTAGGTCACCTAAACCACAAATAGTTTTTCCTTACATATTTGTTCACTTCCCATGCATAGCATTTACTGATGGCCTCAGCAGGCATTTGGAGGCTGTGCAGACTGTATATGTGCTGCCTGAATGTGCACGTACCTGAAATTTCATTCACAGTTAGAGTGCTGTAAGTGCAGCCTAGTCTGGGGCTTTGCTATACCTCCTATGTTCCAGCCTCAGCTGGGTCAGATTTTATTCCTTCTTTCTCCACTTTCCAGTATGTAGGATAGAGTTAAGTTTATCTAGATTATAGGAGTATTTTGAAACATCATTAATTTTAACGTCTTTTGCTTTGGAAATATAAAATAATCTATAAAATGTATATGGTCTTTATTTTAAAAGATTCAGGCTATATAAATGCTAATTTCTATCCTTGTTATTTTGTAGTATATTTATTAGTCATGCAGTTGTGTGTTATGGATAGAACCCTCTTTGAGATGTGAGAAAATTGTTTAGTAGCAAATGGAGATTATTTTTTTTTTAATAGGAAAAAATTACTTCACAACAAAGGAATTGTTTTTGCTACAGAGCTGCTATTTGTGTCCTGAACAGCCCTGCTTGAATTTTTCAGATTCAGAACAATTCTGGGAAAAGATGGTGATTAGATCAGAAGGACGAAAGGTTTCTGTTGCTGACTCTGCTGTTGATTTCTCTATCTGTAAGATGGCATTAATGATCTTTACTAATGAGCACTGATAATTTAGTGGAGCACTATACCACAAACTCTGGATAGAAGTAGCTGCAGAAGCACGTAGTGAATAGTGGTAACAGGTACTTCACTGTAGCCAGGTTCTCTAGAGCAGCTCTGCTGGCTGGCTGGACTGTCACAGCAGCACCAATTCTGACTGAGAAGCCTGGCTGCAGGTAGTCCAACCAGCCATTCGGGCAGCTTGGTCACTAACAGCCTTGTTATTTCTGCCACATGCATTTATGTTACTGCTGTATTGCTAACGTTTATGGTTGGAAGGGTTGTTGCCAAGCTGGGGACACAGAAAATTTGTGTCTTTGAAAGAACAGCTGGTAATGAACGTGTCTTTGTGTTTCAGAGATGAGCGAAATCAGTCAATCATCGTCAGTGGGGAATCTGGAGCCGGGAAGACCGTCTCTGCTAAGTATGCCATGAGGTACTTTGCCACGGTCAGTGGGTCTGCCAGTGAAGCCAATGTTGAGGAAAAAGTCTTGGCCTCCAATCCCATCATGGAGGTAAGAGAGCTACTGCACTACCTCCTACCCTCCAGTTTCAGTTGTTTTTCAGGGACTGACATACGCATTCAATAGAGAGGGCAGTTCATACTTTAAGAATCAAAGAACCTAGAGCAAAATTGGTTTTAAACCATTTACCAGGAAGTGCTTTAGGGACCATTTCATGTAGCATTTATGAAAGACAGAGAAGATGATGGGTAATGCTTCAGTATTGTAAATATACTTCACATAACAAAGTTATTGCCATATGAATGCTGCTTTAAAGCTATTTAGCTTTGTAAGCACTGGTAGTTCCCAAACCACTGGCTAAATGCAAGTGCATAAGACTATTTTTGTGTGTAAAATTCCAAAGCAGATTAAAAACTTCTGGTTTTACCCACTGAACATGTGCATCATACATTGGGGGGCAGGTAGATTACACTTTGAAGCAAAGTGAGTTGTTGAGTAAAGCCAATGTTCAATTTTAGGAAATGTGATTAGGGAAGATAAACTGAGAAAGCAAAGTTACATGAGATGCACATGGTTTCTTCTAGAAGGGAAGGACACAACAGAAGATGTAATTTTGCTACAATTATCTCAGACTAATGTTTCTGTTATGCTGCAGTAGTTTTGTTTCTCAGGTATTTTTTTAAATGAACTGTGCTTTATTCCTTCTTTCCTTCTGGTACAAGGAGTTCATAACACTCCAACTATAGCGATCCCATCACAGTTGTGTGTGTTCTGTTACAAGGTAATTGTGCCTGGTTTGTGATGCTGTGTGGTCTTTTGAAACTGTTTTGTGGATAAAACAAGCTGTGCTGTGATGGGCAGTGGGCTCTGCTGTTAAAGAATCCAAACGTCCAGCTCTGGGAGGAAGCCAGGGGAGCTGAGCCTTGCCTTGAGCTGCACCTACCCCAGCGGGAGCAGCCTGGGCCCTGGGGAGCAGTGGCAGTTTTGCAGGCATGAGTTAATCCCAGTGTTCTCTTTTCACTGCTCCAATGTTTGCAGTAAGTGTCACACCATCCTTGGCCACACTGAGATTCGGTGCGTGGCGCACAGCACCAGGGGTCCAAATGCCCCTTCTGCCTTTCCCTGCATACCATGGAGGGGGTACCCGGGACCAGGCAGGCAGCCACGTCCTCTCGTGGCAGCTAGGGAGGAGACTCTGCAGAATGGGTCTGCAGTTTGCTGTGTGTTTCCTGGGTGAGATACAAACCCTGTGCAGGTTTCCCAGCACCACTTTTGTTTGGCCTCAAAGCCTAAACCACACATCCTTCCCTTTCACTCCTTGGACCCCATCCCTCCGTCAGCGGCCATCAGCGCACCACTTATTGATTTATTTTCCAAAGCACGGAAATTTTGAATTGAGGACTAGAAATGAACTTTCCATCCATATGTTTTTGATCAGCTGAAGAACAATTATGGTACTTTATTTTTACTTTTTACGGATAGTGAAAATTTCCTGAACCTGGATATATCTAAAATTTCAATTACTTTAAACATTCTTACAATCAGATGAAAGTTATCCTTTTAATTTAAAACACTTGAACTTTAAATAAGCTTCAGAGTAAGTGTTGTGAAATCTGGTGTTAAGACAGACTCTAGGACAGCAAAATTAATATTTCAAAGTCTTCAGTTGATAAATCAGCAGAAACACAAATTAACCTATGTAGATTAGGAAGAAAATGAGTAATTCATTTTAGAAACAGGAAACTCCCTATTTACTAAGTTGATTGTGAAATCTTAAGAGCAGGTAATTTTATTTTTTAAATTTCTGTTTGGACAACTTAAACACCAGCATTTTATGAGCTACCATCATTAGTATGAAAATGTCACATCATCTTTGCCTACTAAATACTCTGTAATATCAAATCCTCGCTATAGTTTTCTAGCAATTATTTGAATAATTAGTTTTGTAGTCGATAACTATATGCAGTTTTCTTATTGCAAATGTAGAAATTGTCAAGTCTTAGAACAGATCTTTATTTGTAATTTCCTGACTCTTATCCTTCATTACCCCACATAGCTGTGCAAATTGTACAGCTTAGTATCTACTCTGGTAAGCAATCTTATAATACCAAAGACTTTCTTGACTGTTTTTATAAGTAATACCTTTAAAAGCAATAATTTATCTCTGAAAATATTGTAACATTATATTGCAACCAACAACAAAAAGTATATCACAGTAGCAATAATTTTAAAAGACAAGAAATGCAGTTTTAATACATTCAGTTTGAGTGAATTCAGTATTTCTTAGGACTGCAGAGATACAATTTGTTCTTATATCCTTTATAGCAGCTGCTCATCTGATGCCACTTTGACATCTGGTCCATCAGTCCTTTGTGCTGCTGCTGCTGTGATGGGGCTCCTGAAAGTCTAATCCCCCACTTCCCAAGCTGTGCTCTTAGGTTAAAGGCTGGCCCTTACCAGTACCCTGGCCTTACGTTTACGGCTCTGTAATTCTGATACTCAGTACTGCTGTTGGCTCTTGCTTGTTTTTCCCAAGTTTTATTTCACTACAGAGTTCCTATCTATGGCTACATGAAGTAGGAAACTAGGCTGTAGACACAACTCCATGTTCTCTAGTTATGGTGCACTTCAGAGTTAGGTACACACAGTGGCGTATGATAAAAGGCAGTATGCTGTATCTGTATTACTCCAAATGCCATTCCTTTTGATACAGAGATATCTTTAGTATTTTTTTTGGAAGGTGAATTGCTATATGATGACTAAAACATGATCTAATTGGGAAGAGAAAATGCTTTTCTTTGAAGTTCAGCATGTTGTGATTTGCATGCCTTGAATTCTGATTTCTCCATCTGGTTCCTGTTGCGGGGTGAATCCTATTGAGGTAAGGCAAAGGTGTACTAAGATCATTTAGGAACCACAGGCATCATTTGCCCTGGGCATCCCAAGAAAACACACTATAAAGGAAATATTTTACATGCAGTTTATCATCTGTGAAGCTGTACAGAATTAATCTAAGAAAGTTAGGCACGTAGGGCAGCATTGAGGACTACTTCTGAGTTAGGATCCAAGCTACTGTGGAAGGGATTCAGCTTCAGGCAAATTACATGAGTCTGTACATCTTAATTTTTAGATTATATTCAGGCACACAGTAAATATTTTATAATGATATGTTTGTAGGAGCACTTTGGAAGTGTGGTTGATTATAGAGTAATAATAATAAACTGTTAGCTAGGCAGAACCTGGGGTTTATAATAGGGAGACTTAGAGAAATTTCAGGTACTAGGCCTGTATCTGTAGACATACATACATAAAGTATGAAATAATTGTTATCATTTTATTAAGTGCTTGGAAGAAATCGGGTGTATGTGAGCATTCTGTTAGACTCTTTAATTCCTTTAAAAATATTTCAGGGAGCAGTAAAGATTTTTTAGCTAGAAAATTAAACTATGAGGAAGTGAAGTAATTGTCAGGAAGATCAGCTAACCACATTTTGACATAACTTGCTGACTAGGCAGACATAGTTCTTTATTAAATGCTTGAATATTCTGAAACCAGGACAAAATTAGTGTTGCTATGTGTTTATGAGCCACATAGGTGATTAAATAGATTCAATAATTTCTAAAAGCTCTCTAACCTTTAAAACATTCCCTTTTTTCAGTCTATTGGAAATGCAAAAACTACAAGGAATGACAACAGCAGTCGCTTTGGGAAATACATTGAAATTGGTTTTGATAAGAGATATCGAATCATTGGTGCTAACATGAGAACTTACCTCTTGGAAAAATCAAGAGTGGTGTTTCAGGTAATGCTGATATAATATTCTTATTGTGACTGTGCTAAAAAAAAAAAAAAAAAGGCAATTGCTTGCTGATATTAGTTCTCTCTCCCAAGAGTTGGCTGTAATAGTGTATTTGTAATATAGCACGTGTGGGGAGGGGGAGAAAAGGAGAACCAAGTCAGCCCTTCTTTGTCGGAATTATTTGTTGTTGTAACGTGTTGTAAATAGGCTGTATATTTAAACATGGAAACAGTTCCAGTGCACTACTAGACAAGAGTTTGTGCTTGCCATAGTATTATAGACTAGGGCTTCAAAACCTAGCAGATACTATTAATGTTCAAGAGATCTATGTTGTGGCTTGTAAAGCTGTCATCTTAGCTCACTTTTAATCTCTTCTTAAAACCCACTGATATTGCCTTAGTTATGAATGAGTCTTAATTTTCATTATTTAGGCAACTGAGAGTATGGAATTTCATCTGTCTTGCACTCTCTCCATTTTGGTATTTCATACTTGAACTGATCCACTCTTTGTCTCCCACACTTCCTCTCCATCTTTGCCTACATTATAATCTACAACTCAGTAAAAATGGCCTTATTCTTGACTGGCTACCAAAAGATATAAAGCAAATAATTACAGTTTGCATTATGTAGAGGTGTTACATGAAATTCTGTTGTATGTTTTAAACATGACAGATTTCTTGCATGTGGTTTGGAGTATTCTCATTTTTTCTGTTTGTGTGTGTTTTGAAGTTAGGAAATATAGAGTGCCTCAGTTCAGAATTACGGTGTTAGTCATCAGTCATAACCTTCTGAGCTGTGTTTGTCCTTCATTTTAAAACTGCAGCTTCACCTTGGCAAGGAAGATACTTCCTTCCCCAGCTTACTATAAATGCTGAGGCGAATGGTATTAGTTATTTTTGGAAAATGAAAAGCTTTTAAGTATGATCATCTCACCCACCCACAGAATCCTGATCTATATTTAATAGTAATCCACAGAACTGAGAAGTGAAATGCATTTTTTTGAAATGAAAATGTCTGTATGATTCTTGCTGTTGAAAATGGATTAAGTTAATCAAGAAGGAAATGATAGATATTGATTTCTCTTTCCTTTTTCATGCGGCTTCTATGCTCTTAACATACTTGCTTTCTTAGAGAATACATTAAACCTGTATTTTTTACTCATGGATGTTTCTGACATTTCTTAAATTGTGAAAAATAATAAATTCCTTCCTTTTTAAAGGCAGAAGAGGAGAGAAATTACCACATCTTTTACCAACTTTGTGCCTCTGCAGCATTACCGGAGTTTAAAACTCTACGATTGGGTATGAAATTCACATTCATTACGTTGTGCAGTTGTGGATACAAAGCAGCATCTATGAGCTTTTTGAGCCATAGAACCTAAAGGAGACTTTCTGGCTTTTCATTTCTAACTTTTTAATCCTTTAAATACTAAAATATATTTAAAAAAAAAAAAAGGCAGATCTCAGACTTTGTGGTTTTTAGATAAAACAAAAGTAACAGATTTGGTTATTCAGTATACTCTAATACACTGCAGTTATAATCACCAGAAATCACTATAACCTGGATTCCAGAGTAGCTTTCCAGTAGCAAGGGTGAAATTCTCTTCTCTTGGTCCTTTAAAGCCATTTTTCCATGATTCCAGCTACTAGATAATTTTATCATTCCTGTCATAAGCATCTTGAAAAGCTTACTTTGCATCTGCATATTTTCACTTGGGCTGTTACCGACAATTTCATTACAATCTCTTCTAGCCTAGTCATCACAAAACTGATAAATTAATTTTTCCATTTTTCAATTTAAAATGTTGATAAAGGAAAGTTTTCTGTTAAACAGAAACTGTTACTTTGTGAAAGAAAGGCATAACGATGACCTTGGGACAGGCAATCACCTCATCGTTTTTAAAATTCAATATAAATTTCAGTTCTTCTTGTATATTTTTAAAGGTTAGCTTAATAGTGGGAAAACTGCACAGCCTGCCAGTGGTTATTTCTGAAATATTGTTCTGCTTTTAAAGTGTTTCTCTACTCTTCTGCACCATCCTGGCACATTTAGGATTCACATCTGCTGACACAGGAAAGAAAGGAACTGATGTAATTATAAAGGAGCTAACTAAAGGAGCCATTTAGCAGATTCCTCTTTCAATGTTCTTGAAACCTTAACAGATCAGGAGGGAAGGAGTCTGTTACTGCAGCTGGAAGTATGGCCACTGAAACTGGAGGAATTCAGACAGTGCCCTGGAGAGCTGCTGCTCTCCCAGTGGAGTCCAGTGCTAACCCCAGAGTGCTATGAAGCTACCAGCTCTTCAGCCACGACTTCTCAGACAGAATGGAACACCGATACTCATAAGACTAAACTAGACCATAAATTAGAAATGAGAAGAAAATAGACAAATGCTGCAATTTGGGGTCAGGGCAGCCCCCAGAACCGTAACAGACGCTCTCTGTTAACCCCCTCCCCCACCCCCGAAAGAGAAAGGGAATAAAGGAGAAAGAAAAGAAAAGAAAAGAAAAGAAAAGAAAAGAAAAGAAAAGAAAAGAAAAGAAAAGAAAAGAAAAGAAAAGAAAAGAAAAGAGCTTTAATACTATCACTAATAATAATAGTAATAATGATAATAAAATACACTATGTACAAATATATACACAGCCAATACCGAACCAAACTCCCCCTGATGGCAATACGTGGGTACAGGAGCTGGGTTCTGGATCTCAGTTCAGGAGCACAGG
>NW_008607319.1:0-18954 GCF_000691845.1 Merops nubicus | reverse complement strand
CAGTGGGTGCTGCCCTCGGGAGGGGGTTCCCTCGGAGGGTGGCTGAGACCGCCGAGCTTCCTCGACTCGGGGGGAGAAATAGGAGGGGGGAGAAGGAGATGGAAAGGAAGAAGTGGTTAAATCTGAAAGTAAGTATAAAAAGTTACTAAAAAGAGGTGAGAGCAGCCTGGACTCCAGAGTGCTTAAAAATAAGATGGGAAATACCGTGGTTAAATTTTGATGAATTGGATCTAGGGGAAACAGTAGAAGGAATGAGAAGGATAGCGAGGTAAGAAATCGGCAAGGTATTCATCAGCTGATTTTAATTTAATTCTGTTTCTTTTCCTTTTGCACTATGTCAGTGACCTTTCCACCTTTAGAGTTTATGGTTTATTTCTGCTTGCGCATTCATGTTTTCAAGCTGTTAGGTTATTTTGTGAAGCTGTTTTTCTTTATCACCTGGCAGTTTTGTCTAAGGGTCTTTGGTGAGGAGCTTTGTGTCATCATCTGAATCTTCACGATTCATGTGGTCATTGATACCTTCAGAGAGCTCCATTTGATCTGAAGGGTTTTCATTTGCAGGGGTGACAATAAATCCACAATATGAATGTATTTGTAATTCCAACATCTTGCTGTTTGCCAACAGTCTTCTTACCTGAGAATGATTCTAGTTTTCCTATTGTTTTTTTACGTGGTAATTATTTTGTCTTTAATGAATCACAGCTAGTAGGCAGCGTTCTCAGTGGACTTCACCTGCTTCATCTGTACCTGTTGGTGTCAGATCGTGGTTTACTACTTAGCACAAACACTTTTATTAAAGTTTTGCACGCATGAGTGAAAGTGGGCAAAGATGGAAATAAGAGTTAAGAAAGAAAGTGGTCGTAGATCCAAATGCATCACTTGACATTCTGCAAGAAATCAAATTGGCCTATTTTTAAAATGGCTTTAGGCTTTTTAGAAAAAAGGTTTTGGAATTTTGCACTGCTGGTTATTTTAAATTAGTATTGTCATTTACTGACTCAAGCTGGTAAGCTATGACGCTAGTTCTAACCCATGAGGTATTTTTCATGGTGAATTTACAGTAAAATTTTTGTTACAGCTCAAAGTAATATATTTGTAACTTTGAATTAAAATTGCTTCTTTTGCTAGGCAAGCTTCAGTTGTTCTCCCCATTTACCCTTTGTTTAGCTTTTTTTTTCCTCTGAACTGCTGACAGGCCTCACCCTTACCCAAAGCACTTGTATAGATCAAAACAACTTTTCGAAATATATTGAAATTAGAACCTAATTTTATTTTTTTTTTTTTTTTCCCCAACACTAATTGTGAGGAAGGTCTGTTTATGGAAAATGCTTTGGGGAGTGTTTGTATAATGTGTTTTTTGAGCTTAAAACTGTTTTGGAATTGAGAAACGTTGTTGGAGCTTGCAAGTTCCCGAGGCCACAGTGTCACTTTGTGACTCTGGGAAGCTGGAACATTCAAATATAAATGTTTTTAGCACTCTCCTTTGTAAAAGATACACACAGTTCAAATTAATGGCATGAGAATAGTTTTCTTTCTGGTACTTAAGGAGTTCTCCCTTCCTGCAAAGTAAGGCGTGCGTGTCTTGGTTTCCCTTGCAGGCAGTGGTGGCTGCTGGTTTCTGTGGGTGCTTTTTGATGGGGAGGCCAGCAGTGTGTGGGAGCAGGGGTTGTAGAAAGGGTCTGTTGCAAAGCAGAGGTAGATAGACATGTGCCTGTTTTCTCTGACAGCTTCCTGCTGTTTGCATGAGAGTGATTTTGGGAGACTGAATAGGATGCTCCATAAGTGGAAGGTGACATTCAGGCTGAGACTTGTCAAAGTGGTTCAGGCTGCCTATCAGCAGGAGCAAGAGGAGACATAATTTTTGGGCGCTGAGAATTCTCTCAGGTAGCTGATGAGGGGAGACAGGGTAGTCGAATCACTTGCTGCTCACGGGTGAGAAGCTGGGAGCAAAGGAAGGGATAAACTGTCTCACATTCCCTGAGACTCATACTATTGAATGTTCCTACGGGCAGGAAACTGGGTGCATCAAGAAGGTGTGGACTTTCATGCTTCAGCTGGTGGGATGTATGGGCACCATCAGCACCCATAGGAAGAGTTAGATGATAGCATTTAGCCAGGAGCATGAGGCCAGTAGAATATGCCTCATTGAACTCTTCGGGTCATTAGAACATAAAACAAAATTTTCAGCTGGGTTAAGTCCCTCCAAGAGGAAGGAAATGCAACAGAATCCTTTGACTGAAAATTGTGATTGCACAGGAGAGTCAGTGATTTGAGAACTTTCTGCATTAATGGAAATAAGTATTAGAAACAGATTCCCTGTAATATTTTCTAGGCAACAGTAAGTATTCCTGTTACTCTGTTTTTTTGTTAGGTAATGAAAAACACAGTATTCAGGTTGCTTCTCAACAAGAAGATGGTGAACCTACACTACAGGACATGGCTGTCCTTATTGAACAAGTCACTGGAGTTCCAGTTCCTTTTCAGAAACTGATATACAAAGGTAAATCTGTCACTGTCTCTTCTAGATGCTATCTTTCATCTTAGTCATTTTCAGACTATGTTTTGAATGTATAAAAAAGCCATTCCTATGTCACTAATTATATTTTAACATATTTTTTTTCCTTTTTATTTTCCATTTAGGGAAGTCTCTGAAAGAATTGGAACAGCCGTTGTCAGCACTTGGTGTTAAAAACGGTTGCAAAGTCATGTTGATTGGAAAAAGGGTAAGTGTAGCCTTTGGACTTTTTTTTCCCTTAAATTACTGTCGTTTCACAGCACAGCATGGTTGATCACAGCACGGCCGAGGTTGGAAGGGACCTCCTGAGATCATCTAGTCCAACCTGCCTGCTCGAGCAGCCTCAGTCAGAGCAGGCTGCTCAGGACTGTGTCCAGTCAGGTTTGGTGTGTCTCTGAGGCTGGAGGTCTCTGGCAGTGACTGAGGTACTGAACACAAAAATGGATTGTGGCATATACCTCATCTTGGATGTTTACCCACAAAGCTGAGATCAGTCTGGTGTTGTACTGCAAGTAAATGCAGTTTGTACATTTCTCAAATGACATTATTGACTGACTCCTGCCTTATATTATTGACAAAATTCTGCTTAATCTGTGGCTTGTCAGTGCTCCTGCACCTTCTGTGCACTGATGACCTTATCTTATTTTTCTAGTTTAGAAACAAAAATAAAAGCTGTGGCTACTGAGTCTGCTGGGTTGTTTCTTGTGAAATGACTTGTGGCTGGCTTTGCCAAGTAGAGGACAAGGTAATATCATGTGATATAAATGTTACCTCTTTTGTAAAGATGCTAAGCTAACAAAAAAGTTTGCACTCTTCCTTTTACCCTTCAAATTAATCTCACTTAATGTTTTTATGTATGTTGCCACTTTGACTATATTTGTGATTAGGCGCTGGAGGAATCGTATTTGATAGATATGAAAATAGATATGAAAATATGGAAAGAATAAGCACTGTGTAGTATGTATTTTACATCAGCAGAATCCTTTATGTCTGTGTAACCACTGTTGCTGCTTTTTAGCTACATAGTGTCTCTATTTGTTCCATAGTTGTGAATGTTGTACTTTTGAATATGCAGAATAGTCCAGAAGAAGAGGCTGAATTAAAGAAGTTAAAAGATTTGGAGAAGTCAGTGGAACAAATAGCTAATAAGTTAGAGGATGTTAATAAGGAGTTCACAAGTATCCAGAAGGTATGTCGTCTTTCTATCATTTTATATCTTTGCAAACTGGTTTTGTAGGTATATATCTTTTTTAAAAATACACTGTTTAAAGGCTTTGAGTAGTCAGTAGTAGGCTGCCCCTCCTGACTCTCCAGGGGCGTGTAAAATTCTTACTGAATTTCAAACCCCATTTATGAGTTTTCAAAATAAGAGTCATGGCACTGTTTGGAGAAAGGTAAATGTTATTGCATATTGGATAAATTATATTCTTTAGATCTGGAAAAACACAGAGTTCTCTCAAAGTCTAAAGGAGAATGTCTGTTACTTGTTTAAACATTTAAGGAAGCCTAGAAGATGTTACGTTTAGTGTTTCAAGGATGGACAGAATGCAGCTGGAGACTGGAGTCCCTGTCATACTTGAAACTAGAGAAATAGTAAAAGACGTTTTCTGCTCTGTTTTGATTTTCTACAAGGAGCATTCTGCAGGATATGGAATACTTCTTTCTTCTCTCTTTTTCATCCTCAGGGATTTTTAGCAAAGGATCTCCAAGCAGAAGCACTAAAGCAGCTGGACAAGAGGATAAAAGGAACTGCAGAGCAGTTCATGAAGATCCTGGAACAGATTGATGCCATTGTAAGTAAATAACCACAGAAGAGGTTCAAATCCCAACAGAAACTTACAGCTGAGAATATATCTTTCTTGTAATTTATTTGATATTTTAATATGCTAAAAAAAGTTATTCTGACTTTGAAAATTAGTTAATTGGTTTGCTCATTTTTTCTTTAATATCCAGCTCTTGCCCCTGTATGTCTCCAAAAGACTACTTGGCAGCATCTCTTTCTAAATGGTGATATTAATGCTTGTGTATGCATCCCCATTCTACAGGAGAGCTTAATTTGGGGCAGCAGCCTGTTAAGATTACATGAAATGGGTATCATTCACTCAAAAAAAAGTTTTACCCTTTTTAGTTTGTCTTGGCAAACTTCCATGTTAAACTTCGTGATAACAGTAAAGGTCTGGAAAAAAAAACAAACAGAAGCACTCTGTATTCTGTATCATAGGAACAAGGAGCTCGTGAAGATGAAAGAATTTTCTGGTCAGTCATGTGCGGACTGACAGTACTTTTATTTGAGATGCCTGCGTATTGAGGACTGAATTCTTTCTGGGGCATATCTAAGTGCTTCACAGTCATTAATGGATCATAACCTGACAGCATATTTCTGGAGTATAATGTATCTCTTCCTGCATCATGCAGTAGCTGAGGCCTGGGTGAGAATAAGAGACTTGTGGAGAGCTAAAGAGAGGATTGTGTTATTTCCTTATTCTGTTCCCCTGTCTGCTGATCATTCTCTGTAAACTCCATTGTATAATTACGTTGCATGTCAGGATCATAATCCCCTGCTCTGAAGGAAGAACACTGCGTCTCTCAGGTCGTCTTTGGACCTGCTGCTTTGTACACTGGCCCTTCATGGGATTGTTTCAGAAAGATTCCATGCACATGCCTGTGACTGGTGAACTGACAGACATTTTGAAAAAGTTCAGCAGCAGACTGAATCAAGCAATAATTTGAACTGGCCATCACCAAATACTAAACGATATGGATGTGTTCCTAGGAACGGTGGGGAGCTCATTAATTATTTCGTCATTTCATATGTGCACCTTTAATGGTAAACTAGCCTTTGCTGTTTCTAATAACCCACAGTTCTTAAATACCTTTTAAAAATCATAATATGCTAAGTATTCTAAAGTCTTCAAATTTTCTTTACTTTTCTGTTTCATATAGAGGAAAATATTTTGCTGACAGTTCTTCAGTGCTGTTAGACGTATAGATTTTACGTAGCTGTTTCCCTGTTTGAAGTGGCAGATTTACTGCGTGTTACAGAAAGAGCAATAAGATTACAACTGTTTCAAATGGATGGGGTTAAAGCTTATTTCTGATCCCTTGAATTTCTGATACTAAGCCCTACTTAGAAAAAAATCAGTGCTTGCATGCTGGTATACGGTTCTGGAACCCAGCCTGCAGCCTAGAACCTAATTTTAATTGAAGGCTAAAAAAAGCCCTTTCATTGCTTCCTAATTAATCTAAACTTAATTTCCCAAGTTTGCTTTTGATTCTGATACTTTTTTTGCGTGGCTTAAACAGAGAGCATGCTATTATCTGTCTCCTTATCCAAAATAGTCTTAAATAGTACTGGGCAAGGGACTTTCAGGTTTAGTACAGGATTTTAGAATACTTTTAATCTAGTGATTCATATTTACATTGGGGAAATAATGGAATTTTTTGTGCCTCAGTCTTGTTTTTTTGTGAAAGTGGAGCAGCCAGAGCTAAAACTAATTATATATATTTTAGTATTTGTAATAGCTGTTTGTTACGTTGTTGTGTAAGAGCCTATGACATGGACAAACCTCAACTTTTTGAAGCAAGAAATAAGTAGGAGTTTTTATTACCAGTGAGTGAAGTTACCTTACACATAACGAAGTCCATATTTGTTTGTTTTTTAATATACAAAGAAGGCTGTGGGTTTTGTCTTGAAAATTATGGAACATCTGTGAAACCCTGCAGATGAGGTATGTGTAGTTGGTGGAATCTTTACATAAAGTGTAGCTGTTCAGTGTACTGATACTACAGCAGATCAGATCAGCAGCCCACCAATTTCCTGGGCTGTTACTCAGCTATACTGTAGCTGTGCAATACACAGAGGTAGCAACACAGAATGGTAATGAAGTATGTGTAGGAACAGTAAATTGGTTGCACTGAAGGGAAAAAATGGTAAATAGAAATGCAGAAAAAAGCTTAAAGCTCCTAGAAAGTGTTTTATCTGTATTTTATCTCAGAATGGGTTTATTCAGTATCTAGCATCATTTTTGTCAGCCAAGTAAAAAGCAAGTTCTGACAAATCTTTTAAATGCTGTTGACCGTGTAGATGTGCTATTGATTAAATCAACAGCATATTAAAAAACAGGTAAGGGGGAAAAAAGTGCTGGAGCTGATTTCTGATAAGACAAAAGAGATACATTGTGGAAGTGAAACATATCAGCAAGCTCACACTGTAAATGTTCTGGTTTGTTTCTTTAGCAGAACTGTGAAAACTCTTTAAAGTATCTCAGCTGTCATACATTGATTCAACCTCATCTAGCTTGATACAAAAAGAGATGTGGACGGTTACTGTCCTGGTTCCATGTAAAAAGGGGTTCAGGGCAGGACCCACACGGAATAGAACTATGTACTCGCCTCTCCCCCCCCCGAGAGAGAGAGAGAGACACTTTTGAAAAAAAAAATGAAGTATATTGTTTAACAAGGAACAGAAAACGAAAAAGGGAGGTAAGGAAAATAATATATACAAAGATTAGGGGAAAAATACAAAAAATAAAATATACAAAACCCTCAGAAATGGTTCCAAAGTCCCACGGAGTGAAAGGAGAACTTTCCTCTCCGAGCTCCAAGGCAGGAGTGAAACAAGAAACCACTCCCTGCCTCTTATCGGAGTGTGTGTGGGAAGGGGAGGGAATACAATGGTTTCACCCCCACCCGGGGTCCTCCCAGTTGCTGGAAGGTCACACCCCCATTCCAAGCCTCAAACCACAACAGTTACAGAGAGCTAAGGGTGAGGAAGCCTGCATGTTGTTTTCTATCTATTCTAGGGGTATTACCCTCTTACTGTTTTCAGACAAGCTCATTAATTAGAGGAGCTGAGTTTGAAGTAATACTCATTTTTACTAGACTCCGGGTGTTCAGCAAAAATTAATTTAAAAGTAGTTATTTAGGAAGTGTAGAAATAGATTGTTAGTTGTACAGTACTGGGGTGAGAGAGGAAAACATACAGGGTTGTCCCTGCCAGAGGTGGGAGAGTCCTGAAGGGATGCTTTTGGGTAGAGTAGCTGTAACTTACACACTGTAACGCCAGATGTGTTTTAGTAGCTACTGCTTTCACAGCAGGGAGGGTGGGAGCATCTTTTTATGAGTCAATTTTTGGATGCTGTGAGAGCCAGACATTCCCATAAGCCACAGATCTTTGAAGTTTTCTTCAAGAGGATTACAAATTGAGTGTTGTTCAACGGTTGAAGATTTTTATGTGCATCACTAGAAATGCCATTTATTACAGCAGTTAAAACATCTGGTCCAGGAGTGAGAAGTTAAAGTACACTACTTACTATGAATCTCAGTGAGTAGAACACAATCTTTGACTTGATCAACTAGCATTTTTTTTAAGTAACTGAAAGGCGCTTTCAAGGAAACAAAATGAAATCTTTTTCTGAGATCAGCTGGAAAATTTAAATCCACAGTCATGATGCTATGTACTTCTGCTCTAATTTACATGAGGACAGTCACCAATATTGCAGTCTGAGAGATTACTTTGTTCTCCTGATGATTTCTTATTAAATGGCAGCTTTGATTTCTAGAAAGGCAATATTGCAGAGAAACAATTGTCTTCTGAAATACCAGTCACTGATTTTGTTTACTTAAATGCACAAGAAAATCATCTATTATTTTGCATGTATCAGTACTGAGGACACTGATAAAATTACTGACTCATAATTATGTTCTGGTGGCCCATCCTCACTTCTTGAGGTGTTTTTTCTTTTTGTTAGCATTCCTTTGTAAAACTTACTGAAGTTACTGCACTGTTCTGATGAAGCTTTTATCACTGCCTCGTTGTCCCTGCTATACGTGTCGTCAGGTAAATCAATGCCAAATTAACATTTCAAGGGTTAAAAGAAAGAGGTATTCTGGGGAGAAAAAAAAAAAAACAAACATTATCGTGCCTGTAACAAACATTTCCCAAGGTTCTGGAAGTTTTGACACTCATAGTAAGATGAGAACTTATTACTAAACCTTTGAATTTATATGGATAAAGAAACGTTTGATAAGCATTTCTTACTATAATTCTTGAATCTGTTGGCATGAACCATAAATATAAAATGAAAGATTTGTGGAAAGATTTTTGTGAAGCACAAGGAGTGTGAAAATACTGTCATGCCTCAGTGAGGGTAGAACACTTTGTTACCATTTCTGCTTTTTGAAAACCCTCTGGCTAATGATGCCATTTAATAGCCACTTTTAAAGAAGCTGCTCAGATTACTGCTTAGATAAAAAAGATTAAATGTCAACATAATGTGCTTAGCCAATTTACCAATTCATTTAATAATACATTTTTTAGAAGCAAAGGGCTGCTAGTCAGTAAAAATTACACACTAAAATACTATAAGTGGCTTTGGATTTCTAAAAGAAACTAATGAAGAAGCTTCTTGCTAGATGCATGGAGTGTCAACACAAACTCATTTTTTGCAACTGATTAGTATTGGTGTCACGTGTACCAGAGTGATTATTATTTTTTTTAAAAACAATTTTTTTTAAAAAAGTAGACAAATGTTTCTAGCTGTTATTGCTAGTGATGGCTAGTGCAGGAAATTGCCTTTTTTAAGCACAGTATCCCTTTAGATTCTGATAACAGTCACAAATAATAGATGTGACTAGTATTTGCTTTGTTTGTTAACTGTCTACACTTCTATAAAGCAGATTCAGGCATCTGATATTACCCACTTGGGTCTACGGTCTGGGAAATGAGAAATAGCCAAAGGGGAGAACAAAGATGTCAGGGTAACACTAAGCATAAAATTCACTACAGGAAACACTTCCAAAACAAATGGAACTTGAGCAGAGCTGAAGGCGATATCCTGTGGCAAAGGGAGGTGGTATTATAGGTGATCAGCTGGGAAAGGGGGAAGATATGAGGAAAGAGGCTGTGTTTTGTAAGCAGCAATGCTCAGGAGAGAAGGATGCTGGGTTTGTGACTAAAAAAGCACTAAAGAATAGAGAGGATCTAGAGGTAGGAAGATGCACACACTGTGTGAATTGGTTTCAAGGATTTCTTGTATAAAGCATAAGTGATATGTATACAGAAAATGAGTTTTTGAGAATGTAATGTGTATGAGTCTGCAGGGTGAGAGCTCTCAAATATACCTGGTTAAGCAGCTCTGAATTTGGGGGTGAGAGGTGGGGGATAGCCCCTGGTAACAGGGACTCAGGCTGTGTTTCTGGGTGCATGGGGGAGAGTAAAGAACCTGTGCTTAGGAGTTCTACAGAAGTTGCTGGGGTGAAGCCAGCGGGGCAATCACTTTTGAAAGTATAAGACCATATAGACCAAGGACTGTGAGACTTGAGCAAGGTTTTGTCACGGAGAAAGTGCAATGCAAAGAGGAGACCTGCTACAAAAGTAAGAATGTGCTGTGCAGTAGAAAGCCATATACTAACCCAATCTACTGCTCTGCCAGCAATGCTAGCACCAAAATGTAGATTTGGCCAGAGTTTTGCATAAGCACTGTCTAGGCTTGAGCTACTCCTTTAATTAAATATGGAAATGTTATTGTGACTTAAGGTTTATTGCCAGCTTCACCTGTTAAACCCTGAATAGTTGGACGATGTATTCCTGGAGAGGAGACGTGAGCTGACTAAGGTAAAACAGAGAGACTGTGAGATTTAATTTGATGTTAAGATCTGTAAACTTTACTGATTTGAATGCAAGCCACCTTTTAAGCAGCCTGATAAGTTAGTACATTTAGATCTTCCAATCCCATGTCCATGCCAAGGGGACTGCAGGGTGTGATTTTAAAAATACCGAAGAGCTATGAGCATGTGCAAGCAAACGTAGGGGTCTGCATGCACAGATGCAGTTAAAAAGAACAGTTTTGAAAAATGTTGTCAAGAATAGAAGTAGTTGGAATGTTGTCTTTATGCTCAGATTTCAAAGTTTCCTCCAGTTGCCACTGTTTTAGAAGCAGACTTTGTGTGGTAGTAACTGCAGCTGGAGTTCCCTGTCTGCTATTGAAAGTTAACTTAGGCCTGTTCTGATGATAGAAAATTGTTAATATGCTATTTCGGATTGGTAGGAATGCTTGCATAGGCCAGAATCTCTTTGAGAAAATAGAACCTGAAATAAGTACTCAGCAAAGGGGAATAGACAATGCAACTTAACTAGTACATAAATTCATTGTTAATTTGATTATTAAGAAATTCCAAGTCATGGAAAGCTTCAAGGCATAGCAGTTTTTCTGTTGAGAACCAGCCATTAATAATTAGGCCTAACTGATATTTGTTCTTTCAGGCTGTTCCATCTATGGAGTCAAAATAGTACAAGCCAAATACACTCTTTATGTTAAATGTTTCTTGTCATATTTTATTAAGTTTAAAAAGTGAATTGCATTATTAAAAAACAAGGGGAAAATAGGAATGTTTTCTCATGTGGGTACAAGTTCCTATGTCTAGGATCCCTTAGATTAGTTCATATAATTTTAGAGTATTTCTCTTTAACTCCTTTTCCCTTTGACTCTATAAATACCCTGAACGTTGGCTTTTTTATTCATGAACTAGAACTGGTGTTCGAAGAGAATTCACCCCCAGATTTAAACTGACTTCTCAATTGCTTTGTCATGTCTTTGGAGCATTCGGTTTCTGACAGAAAAGCATGTAATGCCATCTTTTCAGAGTATCCTTCTTACTGGGAGCAGACATGCAGGTTTAGCATGCTACAGCAAGCTAGGGCTTATTGCAGTATATGGTACTGGATGATAGACTTCGTAAAGAGAAAAGTAGCTTCCAAAATGAAGACTTTAAAAATGCAATGCTTTGGAAAATGGACTCATGCCACCTAGTAAAAAAGAGGCTTCATTTCATGCAGACCATTGTTGGAAAGGTAATAACAGCTTCTGAACCTGTCCTGTCCTGTGCTGTGCTGTAAATCCCAGGAAGTAAGGTGACAGTACGTAAACGAACGAGCCACTAGTGCAGAACAGGCTCCTGTAGGACACTTTACATTGTGCACCACAGATTCCTGGCAGTAACCTGGTAACTTACTTTCAAAGCTACTTCTCATCCTCTTTCTCACAAAACCAGAGAATTTGGAAATGATAGGTAGGTGATGAAATGCATCTTAGGACAATCTGAAGAGTTTTTGGTAAGAAGAGGATTAACATTCAGTTAGGAAAAAACCCAAACCCCACAACTTAGTTTTTAGACATTTTTATTCCTGTTTGCAAGGTAGTACTGCACTAGTTTGCATTTTGAAAAGTATCTCCCTTAATCTACATACTGACCTGTCTTGTGTCTAAGATGCTGGTAATCATTTTTCAATGTGAAAGGAAATATGTTCAGCTTGTGGTTCTGTTTCATGATGTAGAGTCTGACATAAAAGCTCTTTGCAAGGGAAATACCTGTTCTGATCTCAAAGAGAAGTGTTAAAAGTTTTTGTCAGTTTTATCTAGCTTACCAGTGCTGCTGTTTGGGAAAACTGGTACCGGAACAAGAGAAATGGAAGGTGGAATTACAGGAACAGATTCCTTCCAAGAGCAAACTAACAAAATAAAGGAAAAAAAAAAATGACCCTGTGAGAGAAGTGTAGTAGTTATTCCCACTTCCAACTTCCATACTCTCCTAGGAGACAAGAAGCAGCATTGTGTATTCCTTCTTCCAGCTAAGTGGAGGATGAGGGGGATTTAAAATCTGAAGTTTATGCAGCATCACAGAATCCAGAATGGTAGGGGGTGGAAGGGACGGCTGGAGATCATACGTGAACATGATGCAGTTTGAATTAGGTGAGAAGCTGTCAGCATGTGACACGTCAGGGCTGTTTTTTCCTCGAGTCGACTGCAGAACTCAGCTGTGCAGGTTAACCAGGCTGGCAGTGCCTGAGTTACTGGTGGTGCGTGCTGACTGTGGCCAGTGATTGAGCTAATGTCTCCAGAAGAAATTGATCAGTCTTACAGTCTCTGAAAAATACAGCAGTTGAAGCTCAGTGCAACAGTTAACATACGCCACAACAGACAAACCCAGCCTGTTGCTGTGTGTTACTGAATGACCGTGCTAGGCCAGTTCTCTGCAATGGGCATGCTGCACCCCTGAGTTCTGGAATTTATGACTTCTTGAGTTTATGACTTTTTCTTTCAAATTCGTTCTTGTGTAATCATCCTCGCTGGCAGGCATGGCATTTTCAGGATGCCTGTTCAGAAGATTCTTTGATACATTGAATTTTTGCTGTAAGATTAATACATTAATTTCAATATTAAGCTGCATCAGCTTGTTTGTTTATTTTACTGCAGAATCTGCCAGAGAATTTCAGTGATTGCAAACTGAAAAAGAAGGGGTTGGTAAAAAGGGTTCAGGTGAGTTCACTGTGCGGTTGTTGATTTTCTTGGTTTTTTTTGTTTTTTCCATTAATGCTGGGCACTTGTATAACAAGAGTGTGAAAATGAGCACTGTTTAGAGTTTAGATATTTTTTCAGTGTTTCTTCTTAGATTAGTATTTCTTATGACCTCCCTTTGAGAGATATTTAATAGCTTTATAAAAAAGCATACAAGAATACAGATTTTCATCGTTCATACTGTTTTCAGGTAATGTCCGTAACTTACATTAGTAGTCAGACTTCTGGCTGCCTGATGATGTAAAGTAATCTGATAACTTGTGAAGAGAACAGGATCATTCCTCCTTTTTTGTGTCTTGGCGGGCTGGAGTAATGAGTGAGATCTGAGCACAAGGATGCAGTGAGCTGTAGCTCCTGCTGGACCTTGCTAGAGGTGTTCATTGGAAAATTTAGCTTCTGTTGCAATGCAGCAACTTCCTATGGATAGTAAGTCTCTAAAAAGGAATCTGTACACAAGAACATCTGTACACAAAAGCAGCTGTCCTAGGGCTCGTGTTTTTTGGTTGCTTTGCCATTGTATAATGTTCATAAATTCCTAGGCATTGTTTCCTTTAGGCTGTGAGCTGAAGGTTTGTAATCAATATTGGAATTTGTCCTCCCCTCCTCAAGTCAAACTTCCATAAATTTGTGGTAATGCTACCACACTACTGGTTCTATTTGTATTATGTGCGGTTCACTCACAGGTTAGACTCCTGAAAATTGTGAAAGTACCTTGCATTCATACGTGGAGCTGAAAGGTTTTTTGTCTTGTACTGTGACCGTATGAAATACTTTCCATTAATATTTTTCAATTTTTTTTGTAAATAGCTATTTTAGAGCAAGCCCTACCAAAAAGTACTTGATAGTAGGAATGGTTTTTGTTATAGCTTTAAGGACAAAGCGCTTTGTACTGGGTTTCAGAGGTAAGTTCAGATAATGCAAACTGAAAGGGAGATGGTTGCTGTCATAGTTAGGTTCTGTGGGGCTCAGAACATGCTCTTGATTCCATGTGCCTAACCAAAGCAGCAAACCTTTGCAGTAGATAAACCTCGTGGGAAGCTACTAGAGCTCCACTCTTGGATGAAGTTGTTGCAGAAACAACTGGGGCTTTGTATAAGAGCAGCTGCTAAAGCATAAAACATACTGTTGAGCAGAGATCAGAATTATTGATGTGCTTTTATAGACAGAGTGTTCTGCAACTGGGAGTTTTGAACCCTTTGAGGACTGCAGAGGAATCTAAGGGGTTTCAGACCAGAGCAGTCAACAACAATTTGTTTTTCCAGAGCAAGAAAAGGATGGCAAGTTACGCACACTACTTCTAAGTATTCATGAAAGCAAGGAGAGCCTATTAACAGCCTTCTGTTGCTGGCAATCAGGTATCTTCCAGAATGGGGAGACAGATATAAAACACTTGCAACCAGCAGCTGCAGTTGTTACCACCTTGACTTTTTCATTCCTCAGGTCCTTACAGAAGTGAGTTGGTGCCAGCTCAAAGGACTGGTTGAAGCCAGATGATTCAGAACAGCATAATAGTTCAGAAATGTTCACTTGGCACAAGTTTGCTGCTTTAGGGGGAATGAAGTTTCTTAATGTCATTTTAATGTAAATAACATTAAATAGATCATTTGACTGTTAAAGTCCAGTATAGATATAGCAAACTGCATGCAAGACCTGAATAGATAGTGGGAGAGTGTGTTCAGAAACTACTGTATACTCACATACACTGGAGAAGAACAGAATTTACTTGCGTAGCGTGCTGATGCAGTGTGCTGTGTGCAGCACAAGCAGTGATTAGTGGCTGCTGGCTCTTAATTGCTGTGTGTGTGCTGCTGTACTTTTAAGAACTCATGGGCAGGTTCTAAGGAAGCTCAAGGTGCTGTGGACCGCCCTTTTCAGAATGTAGTCCTCTCTCTTTTGAGGCATACCAGCTACCTACTGATAAAGATTTGGGTTCATGGTCCCCTGTAGTCCTGAGAAATACAAGAGGCCTTGGTTTAACGAAAGCTCATTTTAGATTTGACAGAGCAGGTTTGTCAATCCCACCCTTGGCTACAGAAGTGTGTGTTTTAGAAAGGAATTTAGGTCATGTTCCAAATGACTTGTCTGAACCTTTATGATCCTTACTGTGGTTTATGAACTTTGGATCACCTCAGAATACTTCCGCAGCAGGACTTGTGCAGATGGGCAGCCAGCCATGCTATTGCCTTATCAAAGATCATGTTTCTGTTGGATTCTGGGTAAAAAACTGAATAAGCTATTACCAAAACTGAACTGGAAGGCAGTTGTTGAGTTGGTTTCTTCAAATTCTTGATGGAAACTGCAGATTCTGTTCATAAGAAGCATCTACCATGGCTGTAATTACATTTCCAATAACACTTGTTTGTTTCTTATTCTCAGGTTTTTCTTGCCCAGTGTGATACGGTTGAAGGAAATATTGGTCAAGAAATAGATAAGCTGCAGTCAAAAAATTTGGCGCTGGCAGAATAAGGCATTGCCCTACGTAATTAGGAGACATAATTGCTCTATGAGCAAGAAGAAAAGTTTGCTCTTTGTTTTGGAGCACATATTCAGCTTTTTTTTTTTTTCCCAAAGCCCAGTCTGTTGGACTGGTACCAGTGAATAACTTCTTGCTGATTGTCTTGTTTGCCGCTTGGTTAGACCTATTATCCTGAAAAGCAAATCCTTCCTGAAGAATGGCAGAAATACTCTTTGTGGTGAATTATTATGTATCTTATGGATGAATGTTTAGTTAAGTAAGTTTTAAAGTTTGCAGTGATGGGCTATTTTGTCTGCTATGTCTTTGAATTTATTTACAGCTCAAATCAAAGAAGGTCTATAATCGTACAAGTGCCATAAGTTGCAATCGTAGGACTTCAGCTGGATGGAAAAAGGCAAACTGAGGTGACATCTGGCAAAGTTGAACATTATAGTAGACTGTTCAGAGCAATAAAAAAACCCAATGCATTTGTATCTACTTAATGTTTGTATGCATTTATAAAGATAAGAAAGCCTGACTATAAGGGAGTCATACCTATTTTAGCCTTAAATTGTCATAATAAATGGAATGTACTGTAACATGTATGGTACTTAATTTGGAGTGGTGCTTTAAGTTGTAACTGAACTCCTTGATACTGATGTATGTTTTTTACATAGATTTCTGATGTACTGTGGTTTTTTATAGATTATTCTTACTGTTTGTGTTCTGTCCTGAGTTATGGTGGGAAATGAAATGAGGTTACTTATGCTGCTCATATACCAAGGGTTCTGTTCAAGCAAGGTATAATTAAGGGGCTATTTTGAAATGGTTTTTTTACGCTTTATTTTTTCTGATTTCACTGAATTTATGATGTTGTATTTAATGGAAAATTGCAGTGATTGTTTCTAATTTGTAAAGGTAATTTTAATTGAATTTTTATAACATGTTACAAAGTGACACAACTTTATTTTAGCAATGCCATGCGTCTGAGGGTTATGACTGATTCTTGCAGTCAGATTTGTGCCATGCTTAGCCTTCTCTGTTAGGGGAAAAATAAGCTTTTGCAGGAGATAGTAGCTGTCAGCAGGTGCAGCCAACTTTGCAATTGTTGGTCAGAGCCCATAGCTGTAGTGGGAGTTGCTTCTTCGCTGATGCCTCTAGTTGGAAGGTCAGTAACATATGCAGTGGCTGGTGAAGTAGTGACTGGTAAGGAGCCTGTTTCTGCAGAGGGTAATAAAGCTCTTTCATCTCAAGTGACTCAGACTGAGGGTGTTTAGAAATGGCCCTTAGGTAGTGAGCCTTTATCTGTATGTGACTGTTCTAAGATTAGCTCTCCTTTCAAGATAAAAATAGGAAATGTGTGTAAAAAGATGATAATTGCTAATAAGTTATAAACCTTAAATAATACCTAAAGTATTATTATTATTAAAGTATTGTGTCTGAGGTTTGTACCTGGAGGAACATTTGTTCAGTGAAAAATGCCATTAATGAATGATGTGATAATCTGCTTTAGGAAGGGCCGCTTTTATTCTAAAAATGCCTTTTGACCATACCAAGATTGGAGTTGTCATATTTTTTACTGTTAACCAGTTTCTTCAAGATTTTATTTTTTCCATATGTAACTCTTCTCAGCATCTGTGGAGGGTTTTAAGGTCTAAACTCCCTGGAAGCTTGTCCATCATATTAGGAAATGGTATGTTTGGTAGGACTGGGTAGTTTTTCCTAGGCTACTAGTCTGGTCATGCTGCATTTTCCAAGCACTTTAAGGTTAGGAGGAAGAAGGGTTGCTTGTAGCCATTTTTGAGAAGCCCTATCTAGCTTGGTGCTGCTTCTGAACCAGATTCAGCTGACTTAAACCACCAGCAATACTGTTGTCTCATTCAGGGGATACAAAATCATTTGCTCACCTGTGACGTAAAAGATAGTCACCTTCTCAAATCTAAGTCCTCTAGCACATTGAACTTTCACAAGGATGTATGTGTAGTGAGCGAAGTATCCTCTTGTGCCTATGAAGAGAATTGGGAGCTGTGGTCATGGCTAGGATTGTGTCCATTTCTGCTGCTCCTTTGTATTTTTCTCTCAAGTGAGAACACCAAGGCTATAGGCAGACATTGTCTTCCCAGCACTTCTTCCCAGAAACTGCTGCTTCTTGAGATGTGCTTGTGTGAGTACATCCTGAGCATCTCTGAAAGCCAGGTGGATTAACTTTAAGGTGTTCCATAGATCTTTTGATAATCTGTTACTTTGAAGCAAAGAGAGTGATGATGAACCTCTCCTACCAGCACATCTGGATTCAGCAGAGGGTGGATGTCCTGAGCTGAAGTTACATTACAGTGGTAACTTCTGGTATCGGAGTCTTTGGTTTCTAGGACGAAAGTATGTATATGAAGACAGACTTTTGCAGTACCAATTTTTTTTTGTCTTCCAAATGTAAAAATGAGTTGATTCATTTTGCAAAATGGATGGTTGTATTTAGAGTTATCTAAGACCTTCTAGAGTGGTTTGACTTTTATACTTAGTTTTGCAAGAGGAGTCCTACACTTAACTTTTTCATAATAGCCTTAAATTTCCATAAAAGCAAACTTCTGTGCTTTTGAAAAGTGCATCAGACTACAATTGTGGAAGGGGAAGGAAGAAGATATTTTAAATATTCCTCAGAATCTGTAAAGCTAAACATAGATACCAATCAACCTTAAGCTATATTCTCATTAATTCTGTAGTCTAGATATTACTGTGATACTTAATGAACCATTTCCTCACCCTAGCCTTCTGCCCTGGTCATGTCAGAAGAGAAGTTACTCCTTTTTCTCTTAGTTGCACTTACCCGTCGTCTTCCTCCGGTTGCTGTGTTGCTCTGGCCGTGTTTACACACCTCAGATGTGCCATCTGGGCAAAATGTCTTACCACAAAATCTGTCTTTTATGAAAATGGAAATCGAATTATACAGTTTCTTGCCCCATTTTCTCCCCCAGCTCTATTAGGCTGGTGTGAGACGAACTGGACGTGATGTTCAGGGAGCGGCAAAGTCTGGAGCTGTGAGGGGGCCTGCTCCCGGGGAACAGCGTGAAATATGCTGCTTGTAGTCATGGCCTCTGTGGCCAGGTCCTTCTGAAGGTACTGTTGCTGTAAACCTGGAGTAAAGCTTTTTTGACTTAATGGCCACTCATGGTTTGGAGTGAAGTACTGACACCATGGAACTTGGGGCGAGATTATTTTTTAGTTAACTTATTTTATTGTACTATTGTAAATGGAGAGGTAAAAATAAAATATGGAAAGTTCTCTGCTGTCCTTGGTCATGATGCAGTTACTAAATGCTGCGGATGGGCTGTATTTCGGTGGGTAAAATGCCTGCTGCCGTCCGTCCTCCTGCGTGGGTGAGCGGGAAGCGCCTGGGGAGAGCAGGCGGCCACGGCAGGACCGAGCCTGGGACGCTGCCGGGTCTGGCAGCGGCAAAGACAAAAGCGCAAAGAAAAGCTGGGGGTGCTAGAAACGCTTTCCATAGTCGTGCTCTACACGGAGGGTTGCTGGGGATACGGGACGTCCTGTGGGGCTCTAGTCTTTTTGACTTCTTTGGGCCAGTCTGGGGGGCACTCTCCAGGGAATTTCTTCAGAGACGCGGCTCGCGAGTG